>NC_143580.1:102966958-103124338 GCF_048544385.1 Mastigoproctus giganteus
AAGGTGATACATGATATTTTCCACTTAGCTTCTTTATTTTTTCCCAGATTATTCGGGTATCAGTATCTTTGTTGATTGAGGAGGCGAATTTCACCCGGCCTTTCGCCGGAGGAAACGAGCTTTGGCTCTCAGTCTCTTGAAGTTAATAAGGTTGACAGTGGTGGGATATTTGTGGAAGGTATTCTATGCTGCATTTTTTTCCTTTTTCGCTTTATTGCAATCACCATTCCACCAGTGATTGGTATGCCGATGGTTTCTTATTTGAGACTTTGGGATGGTGACTGTTGCTGCTGTTAGTATCTGCTTTGTAATATATTCGGTGGCAGCGTCAATAGGAGAAGACGTAATGATATCCTCATCAAAAGATACATGATTGGTAAATTTTGTCCAGTTTGCTTTGGAAAATTTCCACAGAGTTTTTGCTTGTGTTTGTTTGAAATGGGTGGTTTGAATGCTACAAATCAGCGGAAAATGATCGCTGTTTAGAGGAATGTCGTGTACTGTCCACTCTATGGTTGGGAACAGGATCGGAGAGCAGATTGAGAGATCAATAGGAGTGCTTGACCAAGTAGGAAAATGGATGTAGGTGGGTAAGCCAGTGTTCAACAGTGTCAGATTCTCTCTATCAAATAGCATTTCAATAAGTTCGCCACGTCCATCTGAGACCAGTGAACCCCACAATGGATGATGTCCATTAAAATTGACTAATAGACAGATCGGAGATTGGTCTATTAGGAAATTGAGAAATAAGGTTTTTCAGATCCTGAAATGTGCATGGATGGTTTGGGGGAAGATATATCGAGACCACTGTCAATGTGATACCGATAACTATACGTGCAGCAACAACTTCTAATGGTGTTTTCAAAGGAATGTGCGCGGAAGGGACTCGTGATTCCACAAGTACAGCTACTCCTCCATGAGGGCTATTAGTTTCAGATCGATCGTTTCTGAAGATGGTACAATTTTTGACTGAAACGGAGATTTTTGGTGTTAAATTCGTTTCTTGTAGGCACATAGCAGCGGATTTGAAATGGTGAATTAATTCATAGATATCGTCAATACTGCTGCGAAAACCTCTGCAATTTCACTCTATGATTTGTTCCATTATTTAGTTCTGTGGGTAGAAGTTGAGTCTGTCTGTTTTTTGTGGGTAGCATGTTTACCTCTTTCGAGTGTTGATTTTTCTTTTCTTGAAAAATTAGGGCGTTCTGAGTTATTGCTTTCTTCCACATCGCCATTTGCATGTATTTCAAGCAGATCTTGGTTAGTTATGTCATCTGTGTCCATGCTTGATATATGAGATTGCTTTGCCTCAACAGGATCTATGTTTCTGCAAATTATCCACTGCCTCACAACGGGGAGGTCTCTGGGATGGAACTGTTAGTGGTGTATTACTACATTGGTCCACTACGTTTGGTGGAGTTGGATGTTCGATCGAGAGGACTAACCGAGCCCAGTTGCAGATCGATGTGTCTGGAGGAATGGTCACTTCAATCTGACATGCCACTGATTGGTGACTGTGAGTAGCAGAAGCATAGGTGTGTTTTGGCATACTTAATTTTACTTGTTTTCTTGAATCTTGATAGGAAACCTTACTTTCAATTTTATATTTTTGTATATTTTTCCCCAACTTGCAGAGGTCGCAGTCTTTGGAATAAGCGGGATGGTTGCCTTTGCAATTTGGACACTGTGGAGTTGGTGCCTTACATTCTGTTTGTGCATGAGTTTTGCACCAACAGTTTGCACAAGTTGCATCTCCACGGCATGCTGTCTGGGAATGGCCAAATTTCTGGCATTTAAAACATCTTAGAGGATTCGGGATATAGGGCCGGACGCGACAGTTTAAATATCCTGCCTTGACTGAAGATGTTAGGTTTGGAGAACTGAAAGTTAAAATTATACTCCGAGTAGGGACTAAATTGCCATCTTTTCGGATCATGATCCTTTTTGCATGAGTGACGTTTTGTTCTTTAAGTTCTTGAACTATTTCATCTTAGGGGACGTTCAATAAATCCCATTCAGTGATCACTCCTTTGAAGAATTAAGGGTGGTGTGTGGTGTGATTTGAACTGGGATTCCACGCAAGGAGGTCAGACATAGTAGTAGCTCAGAGTGTCTAGAATTGGTGGTCTCTATTAAGAAATCTCCGGTTGAAGAAGTTTCACCATTTTGGTGAACCTGCAGCATGTTCGAGGCATCTCTGAATGATGAAGGGGAAGAGCTTGCGACAGGTTGCGTTGACAGAGAATGTATGATCAGGAAGACTGGTAATTCCTGTCTGCCAGTGTCTTTCTTCATTCTCTTTGAGATAGAGAAGTCGTGGTCAGTGTCGTGTGTGTCATTTAGTTGAGAGCTCTTCGGCTCTAAGCGAGGAAAATCACTTCTTTCCATCTCTGCTCATTTTAGCCCCGGGGATTGTCTTATCCCCTAGGTTACCGGCCCCGCCACGTGGAGGCACGAGCGGTTCCACCAGTGACCAGGCGGTTGTAGAAGTTAGTTGTTTATTATTAGTAAAATATATATACTAAATAAAGAAAGGTTGTTTTCCTTTCTGTGTTCTTTCTTAATACTTTAAGCACAGAACCACTGGAAGTAAATGAAATAGAAAAAGACACTAGAAAACAAATACAACTTTTTCTTTAATAAGAGCACTCTATAAATCACTGAGAAAATCGCTTGTCACTATCGCTTGGCACTCGGGGCTGAACAATGCTGGCGGCAGGTACTGCATATACCCTATATTGTAGCCGGCTGGAAACCTTGAACTGATTGCGAGACCACAGCCTTTGCGGTGTTTTGTGCGTTTTTAGTGCATCCACTATTAATGCGATAGCTCACATAGCATACCAGATCGTATGTTCTTGTTGTTGCAGGGTTTTAGACATATCAGCGACGAAGGGCATTGCTCCTTGTATATTGTTGAATTACGTGTGTTCTATGGTCGATTTTATGTTTGCTGGACGAAACACCGGAGTTTCCGCGAGAAAAAACTATGATACCCTCGCTTGCGACTCACTAACATCCACCTTATGAAAAAGGTCCGTCCATAAAAATTCCTCACGTATTGACGGGACTCGAATTCAGGTCTCTTTTCATTCACTGTAGGGAGAACGGCAACCCAACCAACTGTGCTACCCAAGAGAGCCGTATGGTCTTCATGCGTGTTGTATTTGAATACATTAACTAACCGACCCGTGTGTCCACGGGTGATTAGTTAATGTTTAGGAGCACATTAATCAAAAACTAGAAATAGATTTCGAAAACCTTACCTATTGTTTAGGTTCACAGCTGTGTTATAAAAACACCATGCTTGAACATCACGGTGGAAACCGTTGTGCGTGTGAGTGTTTATGGGAAAAAAAAACCCTAAAAATTCCTAGCACCATTGACTAGATTTGAACCCAAGCCCTATCCACATATGTGGTGTGAGGAGGACGGATGGTGACCATATGTTACCGTGAGGGCAAGATAAACGTTATTTTAATTTGTATAATTTTTCTATAATTTTTCGTTTCTTTGTACTCTGTACTTTGTATACGCGAAATTTCACCATCTAACAGAATATTAACACCTATCAACCTATTAAATTTTCAAGGCAGTGGTATTTTACCCCCATGTTTTCAATGCATCTCTCTCTCTCTAGCCGGAAATAATCCAAAGCACTTCAAATAGCACACAATCTTAGAAATGGGTATAACCAAACCAAAGTTCCGCCCTCACGCAGATTAATGGCAGTCTACTTTTCCGACCTCGTCCATTATATTCTATCACAGACAAGTACCTACCTCCTTTGATCGACAATTTCATCGCTAACTTTACGATCTTACACACTCATGACTCGCTAAATGTGGACGGTTATTTCCCTTTCGTCATTAAAGTGTGACGTGACCACGTATGTTGCCGCAACACCTGTTTCTTTATGCAAAGCAAGTAGTTTGGAAAGTTTGTATATATTTCTCAGGCAAGATTATTTGTGATGACGAATGAAGTAAACTGGAGATGGAGGTTTACCATACTTTATTACCAATCGATGTTGTTTGGTTGAATGCGTAGCTATCCATAGGAACATAATGATCATTTCAAAAACTTACACAAGCAGAGAAATCTTTTTTGCGTATTTCGCCTGTAACAAAATAGATGGAAAATTTGGTTTTATTTTCGCACAACCAGAATGCAAGCACATTCAAAATGCAACATACGCTTTGCATTTATATAACACGCTGCAAGCAGAAGAAAATACCTGCCAATTATACGAATATGCAGAGAATATAATTTTTAAAATAAATAACTAAACAATGAAGCACCATAGAAAAATATGGTGTCATAGACCCATGCAATCTTTTAATATTGTATTTTTTTTGAAGGTGATAAAGTTACAATTTTGTCACTTTAAGAGTAAATGTACATAATGCCCTTTACAATGGTGTTTATAAAATGCCGAAACGTTTCTGTTATGTGTACGTTGGAATTGTGACTTTTACGATGAGGTGTTTTCACAAGATATATTGTTCGTCGATACTATGAAAATATTGAGGACTTGACAAATATTTCTTCCTCTGCCTCAAAATGTGGGATGTCTTTTTCGCCCTTGGCTTTACTTTTCTTCTAAACAAATATTGACTCTGTAGAAATCCCACAGAATATTTTCCCACATCCGGCTGGTATCCCTCAAAAATCTTTCAAGTTACTTGACCCTATATAAATGAAAGCAGTCACGCTATAATTGCATTATATCATTAAATTAATTATCTAGTCTTTAAAAAGCAGTGTTCTAGATAACAGAATTTCCTATTGTATTGCCACAGTGTGCATAGTGTTTGGGGGAGGGAGCGCCTGGTGGTTTCCCAAAACTGCGCCATTAGTACTCTTGTGAAGTATACGTTACTCTGTAAATGCCAGATAAAAGTATTGTGTGTGATTCTTCTTCTTCCAATCACATAGTTCCCTGAGATGCTGTTGTGGCCATCAACAAATTCCTCTAACTGCATCGATCGTGTGCTATACGAGCAGCATCGCAAAGTGTCACGCCCAGAAGTTCACTGATCCTATCCTTCCACCTAGTTGCAGGTATTCCTATGCACCTCTTCCCCTCAATTTATCCTTCCATTGTATTCTTCAACAGAAAGTTTTTCCTTCTTACTATATGACCAAAAAACTTGAGTTTTATTTTGTTGATGCTATGAAGAAGAATTTTAGGCCTGCCAATTTTATTCAATAGCCACTCTTCGATCCAAGTAAGAAATACGCAGTATTCTCCTAACACCACATTTGCAATGCCAAAATTTTCTTGCTGTCAACTGTTTTCAGATCCCATCCTTAACATCCATAAGTGGCAACTGGAAAAAATAACGAATGAATGATTATCAGTTTCGTCTTAATAAAATTATGGTATTGGTATGGTTATTTCTGGCACAAGGGCTACTTAGGCCATATTGCGCCTATACACGAGATGAGGATTACACGGTGTCTGTAAAAACGGTTAGAAACAATTATACAGATTTATCCGTTTTAAGAAGCAGAAGAATTCCGGGAGATTTGCATCATTACCTATGAGCTGTTGGAGTGTCAAAGGTTCTTGAAGATTTTAAGATTACTGAATGAAGCTTTTCGGGCATCAGTGTATAAGGTACATTCAACGAGTATGTGCTTTATTGTGAGAACAGAGTTGCAGTGCATACACTGCGGAGGATCGTTTCTTGTAAGAAGAAAAATATGGGTGAGCTGAATGTGCGCGATCCGGGCTCTAGCCAGGATGACTTCTTTCTTTCTGTTTACACAAAAACTGGAAGCCCATAACTGTGGTTCAGGTTTTATTTCACGGAGCTTGTTATTCAGTTGAGATTGCCATAGAAGTATCCGCTGTTCCTTACATGTATTTCTTATATGGATCTGTAGTCCATATATGGAACATAGTAATCTGGCGATGCTATGTTGGATGAATGTTTGGCTGCATAGTCTGCTTTTTCATTCCCTGATATCCCAGTATGACCTAGGATCCAGCAAAAGATGATTACTTGCTGGTGATCATGCATATATGTTGTTGTTGTTGTTGTTGTTAGGTTTGTTGGTGCATCAGCAACTGTGGCTATAATGCACTGATTTCTGACTAGTATATCTTTGTTGTTGATGCTGATTCTGATAAAAATTTAAACAAGGTGATATTTATCAATCGATTTTAGGAAAACAAAAATGTCATCCATATCTTGTCGATCTTCTAGAACATTACGTAGTGTTAATTGATTGCAATTTTTGAAAAGTAAGGAGAAAGCAGTTTTCGTTCTCTTAGATATAGTGGGCATTCGATAACGATATGCTTTACAGTGAGTGGACATGAACAGTTACTGCACTGTGGGGCATCTTCCTTTCTTAATAAATAACTGTGAGTGAGGTATGTGTGACCAATTCGCAGTCGTGCTAGTACAGTTTCTTCTTTTCTGTTTCCTCTCAGACTGGAACGCCACTGTTTGGGTTCTTTATTTCCAAAAGGTCTGCTGTATAAAGGATTTATAGTCGACATAAGGTGTCCTGAAATTGGAAGAAATAGGATTTGAAGCATTTTTGGCAGCTAAATCTGCCTGTTCATTTCCTTGGATTCCAGAGTGTCCAGGAATCCAACAAAAAATTATGCGGTGACCACGTGGATCATGGATATGCATCAGTTGAGATTTTATAGATTTTATTAAGGGATGCGTTGCTGAGGTGGAATTTTGCAAGGCTAAGATTGAACTCTATGAGTCACTATATATTACACTGTTTTGGATGGACAGTTGGAGAATGTTTTCTAAGGCAAGCTTGATAGCACATAATTCAGCTGTATAACTGCCGCATTCGGTGGGAAGTGAAACAGAGACAGTGTTAAAGGGAAAGACAGCTGCAGCACCGACTCTACTACCAGACTTTGATCCATCAGTGTATACTTGCGTGAAATTTGGGTATTTTTGTGTGTGAGCAGCATGCAGTTGCTGTATATTGGTATTTGCAAGCGAATGTTTTCCCCAGTTTAGGAAATAGCTGTCACAGAATGGTTTAATAAACGACCATGGAGGATCTGAACTGTTCAGATCATGGAGGATTTTATCCAGATGCATATACAAGTTTGTGATAATTCCTGTAATCTGATGCCAGCAGGTAGAACTGCTCTAGGTTTATTTTTGTAGTACATTGGGAACTGTGGATTGTTAAGTATTGGCCAATTGGGGTGAGAAGGCAGACTTTGAATTTTGGCTGCATAGTTCAGAAGTAACATCTTTCTCCTGAGGCTGAGCGGAGGTTCATGGGCTTCGATATAAAGACTTTGCACTGGCGATGTTCTATAAACACCTACAGCAATTCTGAGGGCAGAATGTTGAATAGGAGCAAGACGTGCTAGCACGCTTTCCCTAGCAAAATCATACACCGGGGCGCCATAATCGAGGCGAGATCTGATTAGGGCTCTGTACAAGTGAAGTAAGGTGTAACGATCTGCACACCATGATGTAGAAGAGATCATTCTTAATAAGTTCATTTTTTCTGGCAAGCAGTCCTTAGATGTGTGATATATTCTAAGAAGTTCAGTTTATTATCAAAAATTAAACCAAGGAGAAGAATGCTATTTACCACTGTGATGGGATGATTTGTTAGTTGTACCTCTGGATCTGGATGCATCTTTCGTTTATTACAAAAGTGAATGACTCTAGATTTCTGATAGGATAATCGGTAACCATTCTGTGTCATCCATAGCTCAATATTATTTATAGATGTTTGCAGCTGCCTTTCGATAAAGCTCATGTTTTGCGAGCTGCAAGAGACAGTCAAATCATCAGCATAGAGGTATGAGTTTACAGGTTTTGGAATATTTTTTGTCATCTGATTTATTCTAATTGCAAAATCCTGTATGAAATACGGTAAGTGTCCTCTCAGATCCAGGGAATGAAGATCTCTAAGGATACCAAACCGCCAAGTGGTGTCAAAGGCCTTCTCTATGTCGAGACATACCATTACTAGATGTTTGTTTTGGATAAACGCATTCCTGATGTCTGTTTCTGCTTTGATCATGAGATCTAGAGATGATCGGTGTTTTCGGAAACCAAATTGATTGTCAGAGATAATATTTGGGGAATCAAGATACCACGTTAGTCAACGGTGTATCATTTTTTCTATGGTTTTACTTAAGCAGCTTGTGAGCGAACTGGGTCTGTAATTGCTCGGAATAGAATGATCTTTCCCTGGTTTGGATATCGCCAGTACAAAAGCATGGCGCCAGAAGCTGGAGAAGGAATGCTCCATAAATATGCGATTGTAGAAGGTCAGTAGCGAAGATAATGATTTATTGTCTAGATGTTTTAGCATTATGTAGAATATTCCATCCTAGCCAGCAGCACTGTTCTTAGCGGTGGATAAAGCTTCTTGAAGTTCTACCAAAGTAAGTGGTGTATTGTATTGGAAAGATGATGTAGTTCTAAATTTCGGATTGGATTTTTTCGCTAAAGCTTTAATCTTTTGAAATGATGGATCATATGCCGTAGAGTCAGACAACTGTGAAAATACCGTCCCCAGAGCATTTGCAATCTCTGCAGGAGTAGATAGTTCCTGCCCATTCATGGTGAAAAGTGGGGACGACAGAGGGGGAAATTTACCATTTAATTGCCTTATTTTCCTCCAAATAATTCTTACATCCGTATTTTTATTAATTGTAGTGCGAATCGAACCCAGGAGTCTCTTTTTGCTTTTTTCCTAATATGACGGGCTTTAGCTCTAATTTTCTTGTAATTTATAAGATTAGATGTGGTAGGATGTTTGCAGAATAAATTCCATGCACGGTTTTTTTCTTTTTTTATATTCTTACAGTCCTCGTTCCACCAATAATTTCTGGTTCTACGAGTGCTTGACTTTGACTGTGGGATGGCAGTGGATGCAGCTGCTAAAATCTGTTTTGTAATATGGTTGACAACTGTGTCAGTCGGATGAGATTTGATGATCTTATTGTCGAAGGATACGTTAGCGGTGTACTTTGTCCAATCTGCCTTGGAAAATATCAATTTTGTGTGAGTTTCTGAAGGTATGGAGTGTGACGTTCGATTTTACATATTATCGGGAAGTGGTCACTGTTTAATGGATCATCTAGAGCTGTCCACTGGATACTAAGGAAAAGGATTGGGGAGCAGATAGAGAGATCTATTGAAGAGACTGTACCTGTTGGGAGGTGGGGGTAAGTTGGTGAACCAGTATTTAATATGGTTAAATTTCGTCTGTCAATAAGCATTTCAATGATATTTACTCGTCTGTCTGTATTGAAAGAACCCCACAATGGATGGTGTCCATTGAAGTTACCCAATAAACAGAAAGGGGTTGGCAACTGCTAAATGAGATCTTCAAGTTCGTGTATGGTACAAGGGCGACTGGGTGGCTGGTAGATTGAATCAAGTGTTAGGGTAATGCCAATGGCTATTCGCGTGGCAACAATTTCAACAGTAGTTTGCAAATGAATGCGTTTGCAGAGTACTCTTCCATCTATAAGTATGGCTACCCCTCTGTGAGCATTATTAGTAGCAGGTCTGTCTTGCCGAAAGAGAGTGTAATTCTTTATCGAAGTAGACACCTGAGGTGTTAAATATGTCTCTTGTAAACAGATTCCAATTGGTTTGTAACGCTTAATTATCTCGTGGATGTCATCGATATTGCTGCGAAAGCCTCTGCAGTTCCATTGGATGATGCTTTTCATTGTTTGGTTTTAAATGAAGAAGCTGTGTCTGTCTGCTTTTTGGAAATCTGTTTCTGTCGGTCAATTTTTATTTTGTCCCTCTTTGAAAATATTGGTCTGGCCTCTATTACATCTTCTGGATGAATGTCCAGAATGGTTTCCGTTTTTTCAAGAGAGCAAATCTCATTTGTGTCCACGAAGAAAGATTCAGCACGCTGCTTTTTACCAGGTTCAGAGTTTTCTATTTGACTAGATCTTACAGGAGTTGTATGAGTAACAGGCGGTATCGTGACTGGTTTGTTGTTAGATCAATAAGAAGTCTGTTGCTTTGAGGACTGAGGTACAGTGGAGAGTAAAGTTTGAGCCCATTCAGAAATAGAGATGCTTGGCGGTATTGATGTATCTGTTTGAACTGATATTGAGTGAAATATTTGAGCAGCGTCGGCATATGTACGTTTTGGCATTGGCTTAATTCTGTAATTGTTTTCTGGCTTCGGAAAATGAGACTTTCTTTTCTATCTTGTATTTTTGGATTTTCTTCTCGTATTTCCACTGATTACATGCTTTTGAGAAGGCTGGGTGATTGCCTTTACAATTAGGGCAAAGTGAGGACTGCGATTTACAATCGGCTTGGGCATGTTCCTTCGATCCACAATTAGGGCATACTGCATCACCTCTACAGACAGTTTGGGAATGTCCAAATTTTGACATTTATAACACCTTAGCGGGTTTGGGGTATACGGGCGAATGCGGCAGTTCAAATACCCGGCTTTTACTGATGATGGTAGGTTGGGTGAGCTAAATGTCAGTATGATACTGCGAGTTGGAATAAGTTCGCCATCTTTCTTAATCATAATTCTCTTCGCTTGTATGACCTTCTGATCCTGCAATTCGTTGACAATTTCCTCTTCTGAGACATTCATTAGGTCCCATTCTGAGATAACATCCTTGGAGGTATTGAGTGTTGCGTGTGGTGACACCTTAACAGGGATTCCATTGAATGTTGTGAGCTTGAGAAGGTACTCTGAATGTTTAGAGCTTGTAGTCTCAACCAACAGATCGCCAGATTTGAGACGGCGCACCATTTTGGGGGAACCTGCTACATTTTCCAGACACTTTTGTATGAGGAATAGCGATAGATTGCTTAGGGCCTTGTTCGTTAAGGAATGCAGGATCAGGAAACTCGGATGTTCTATCAGGGAATCATCCGTCTTCAGTCTCTTTCGATTGATTTTGTGATCATTAGGTTGGTGCAAATCCTTTGAATTTGGATTTGCTGTCTGAATCGGGGGAAAGTTTTCAAAGTCCATGTTTTGCACCTTTTGGCCCTGGGGGTTTGCTTTACCACCCAGGTTTCCGGCACCGCCACGGGGAGGCAGGAGCAGTGCCACAAGGTGACCAAGCGGCTTGAGTTAGGAAATTAGTATTAATATAAAAAGAAACAGAAAGTGGTTTTCCTTTCTACGCCTTTGCCTACTTCTTGTAGTGCGAAAGAGCTACTTTGATAGAGAAATCAAGAAAAACGGTTGTTGAAACAAAAAGTAGTATCTATTCGCTGAAAATCTCTTTAGAAAAAACGCTTTTAGAGACGCACTAGAATCGCTTGGCCACGGAACGCTTGGCACCCGGGGCCATAAAATTATGGAGAGATCATGATCTCTCCATAATTTTATCAGATCAGCGACCAACGTTTTACCTGTCGTCTCTTTACATCGTTTGAGCAGTCACTATTTTTATTTATTCTTGATCCTAAGTAATCAAATTCATCAACTTCTTCGATATCTTGCATATTAACCTTCACTTTACTCCGAATCGAGATAATCACCACAATTTTAGTTTTACACACATTCAGAAACAATCCTTTTTCTTACTTGCTTCACATACTCTCCTCAGAGTTTCTTTAAGATGATTCTTAGAATTACAAATTAGCACCGTATCATCTGCATAACGAAGGTTCTTTATCTTCAGTACTCGAATTTTGATGCATTTTCTAAATCTTCCAAAGCTTCACGCATGATATCTTCGGCATAAAGATTTAAAAGGTGAGGTGACAAAATACAGCCCTGCCTGACACTGTTCCTATTGTGAAAAAGTCCATGTTTCCCATTTGCGTTCTCACAGTTCCTTCCTGTTCCTGTTACAGTAGCTTAATTAGTTGAATTATGTGGATTGGGAAACCCATAGTAGTCATCATTTCCCATAGTTTCTAATGTTGAATACAATCAAATGCTTTTGCATAATCTATAAAACGCAAAACGACTGGAACATTGGATTCTTTGCATTTTTCAATAATCAGTCGTAGGCTTAAGATGTGATCTCTGGTTCCTCTATTCCTTCTGAAACCTGCTTGCTCTTCTGGCATTTCTTCTTCAAGTTTTCTTCAGATTCTGTTCAGTATGATTTTAAGAAGAATCTTGCAACGTGAGAAATTAGGCTGTGTGTGATTATGTAAGAAGTATTATGTTGGGTTCTGTTGTTGTGGTCTAGCTTTTCCGTTAGGAGGTAAGCCAGGCTGCTCATTATTCTCTGGCACTTTGCATTACTCATACATCATTCGAAAAGTTTCGAGTTTATGATATCAACCAGAATTTAATCAGTTCAATTTTAAATAGGAAATTAAGTAATTCATACATTTACGCAAATGACTGAAAAAGAAAATAGTGGCATTGTTAATCAGGAGGCTATAAGCACAACTTCCAGGTCTTGTTGTTTTCATAATTGATTAATATTTCTATTGTAGAAAGACATAAACGAAGTGACATACATGAAATAAAAATAAAAACACTTTACCGAGAAGGAAATTTACTGTTAAATGAACTAACTTTCTCTTCCCATTCCAGTAGCCGACACAAGATGAAAGATTTTTTTTTCATATACCCAATCCCAACTGGACGTCATACATCAGAACAGTGTCTGATCCGATCAGCTTCTCTTGCCAATGAGCTGAAGTTTGATGCGTCTGAAACCTCCACGAATTTATTCAGACAGCTCACAAATTTCTCTAGGCCTGGACATCGTCCTGCTGACTGTGAATCACACGATTAAGTTAATTATTTTAATTATATAAGCATGTTCTCTGGCCCTCTGGAAATTTCTGTGCAAAACTGCTTCTGTTTTTCGTGCTTTAATGTAAACAGCGTAAATATTTGTAGTTTTCCTATTTACGATCGTCGTCCAACCAATCATATTTTTCAATGTATTTTAATTCTTGTTTTTATTTTCTTTTAACTGAATCAAACTGAACGACTGAATTAATTAAATATATTGCAGTATATAAATGAATATACTTGAATCTATATGTACTTGAACACGTTTCATCTAAAAATCTGAAATGAAATACTACTAAAATAAATATATCATAAAATACCAGTACCCTTCAGACCTGGACAGCACGTATCTTACCAAACCAAGTGTTACCCCCAGTGTGGTGCGCTGGGGGTAACACTTGGTTTGTAACACTTTGGAAAGATCTGGTCTAAAGGCGATTGTGACCAGGATGGGTCAATATCTATTACGTCCATAAATTGAATGTGCCCTAAAATTTATACCGTTGGTTTGTCAGGATTATAAAATAAAATAAAAAATAATCATAATAATAAAATGAACCACTCTGTGAGTATATTCAGTTTTTCGCATATTATCTCGGCCTGAGTCTCGCTAAATTAGCACGCAGAAAGTGTAACATTGCAGTAGAAGTTCCTTTCGTCGTTGACGGACGCGAACGCAACCCTTTATTAAATGTAAAAGGCAAGATAACTACCGACAAGGAATGCACGAGAAAAGAGGTATTGCAGTTACAATAGGCGTGTATATCAGGCTATCATATTTGTACTATTGCTTCACGTTAATTTTTTTTTAGCATTTTAATTTTGAAATGTCCTTCGTTACACTGAAATTTTCTTTTCAAAACATAAACATATTTAAAGTCTTTAATATCAATCAGAATTTGTCGAAAAGCACAACTTTAAAATTACCAGCAGACCCACCAATGATAGACTTCTAAATGTAGAAAATGAAAAAGGTCGAAAAGATTAAAAATGATTTCTACTTGTCAGGAGGTGAGTGCATATTTGGACAATACATGGAGCAAAAATTAATACGATAATAATTAATGGAGCAGTCTGTAGAAAAACGTGGACAGCAGTTATCGTTAATTAGCATCATCAGCTAAACGATGCATTGAACTCTTAGAATAAAAGGTAGAATGATGAGGGTTACTGGGATGCTGTCATGAAAGGTTGATTGTGGATTGCTGTAGAGAGAGAACAAAGAGGGAAGTGACGAGAACTAAAAATTAAGAGTGCGAGAATCATGGTTCTTTCTTCTAAAAAAAAAAGATTAGTTAGGCAATACACATCTTGTGGGGGGATGGTGGATATCTCTTTTATATTACTATTTTTTAATCAAGGTTATCCTGGGAGTTCACAGGGAATGCTATGAGAAGAGTAAAACCCTTAATCCTCCGAGACCCACTTTCGCGACTTGAGTGCCCTACGTTGTATTTTAATCAGAAAATTTCCAAGGTTCTGAGGGTATTTGTATTTTTCTTGCTCCTATCGGGAAGAATAAAATAGTAATATAAAAGAGTAATATAAAAAATAGTAATGTAAACTTACCTACCTCTTCTGAGACATTCATTAGTAACATTATTCATTGAAAAATGTTACTCAGTACAAACGTTTGAAACAATTATTTTAACTCTTTAACCTTAGTAGGGAGTACACTTATGCCTAATTACAAGTTCCGGAGAGTGTTACAAATCTTATACCTTAATTCTATAGCACTCTATTTATAGAATTACAATCAGAACTTATTCCTTCAGACCATCTTTAGTCACTACTCTTTAGCGATCTAAATGCCGTTATTTCGTTACACAATATTTTCTACACAATATGGAAGGACAGATATAACTACTTGCCAGACGCGGGGTCAAAGAAACATCAGTCTACTTCACTTGTAAAATCGCAGTCTGCTAAATTTAGGTCCGCTTGAATTTTTTTTTTTTTTTATGAAAACCCCAAACACGAGAGGTATTAGAACCTATAATACTTATTACCGTACTGGGGTTGGAGGTTGATAAGACGAAAGAAGATATTTGTTAACATTGGACTTGAACTTCTGTAGACTGTAATTTTCAAGAAATACGTATAAAGGAAGGTTGTTCCAGAAAATGGCAGTTGAAAGAATTAACGAAGAAGATGAAAAGTTGGTTCTGTGAGTTTGAAGTTGGACAGCAATTGGATGTTGTCTAGTGGAGGCAGGTGTTCGCACTGTTTTGAAAGAGAGAGCAGGAATTATAGAAGCCAATTCAGAAGAACAGTGCCCATGGAAGTATCTGTAGCAAAGGCATGCAGCAGAAACAGTACGTCTATGAGACAGAGAGTGGAGGGACTCTGTTAGAGATGAGTCAATAATTAATCTAACTGTCCTCTTCTGAATAGAATCTAGAAGCCTTAGAGAGGTTTTGGGGACACGCCCCAGATGTAGGAACAATATTCCATGGTAGGGAGGATATGCGATTTGTACAGAGTGAACAGCAACTGTTTGGAAGAAAATTAACGCCGAGCGCGAAAGAGAAAACCAAGTTTTTAGATGCAGAGGAAGCAATATGTGTAATGTGCTTGTGCCAAGAGAGATTAGAAGTCAGGGTAATCCCCAAAAGAGATATATCAACTTGCCTAGAAATCTGTATGTAACCAAAGATAAGCATAGGAGCAGAAGATAAGCATAAAAAAGATAAGCAAAGATAAGAAAAAGATAAGCAAAGATAAGAAAAAGATAAGCATAAAAAAGATAAGCAAAGATAAGAAAAAGATAAGCCTAACCAAAAATAAGCATAGGATCCTTTTTGCGAGATATAACACAAGACTGGGTTTTAGAAGGATTGAATTCAACTAAGTTTTCATTGCCCTAATGGAGAATTACCTGGAGATCGGCATTTAAGGAATTGGTAGCGGATATTCGAGAAGTTGAAGCTGATTGAGCAGGACAAAGTTTCTCAAAATGGAAAGTGGAAATGCAATGTGCTATCATCGGCAATACTATGGATAGGATTTCCAGTCAATGTAAGAAGGTCATTAATATACAAGAGAAAAGAGTGGGAGAAATAACTGAACCTTGGGGCACACCAGCATTAGTGGGGAACTTAGAAGACAGAGAGCCATCAAGCAGTACCCTCAGTGAGCGATCAGAGAGAAAACTGGAAAACCAATTACAAAGAACATATGGCAAACGATAAGATAGAAACTTGTTTAGAAGACCTTTATTCCAAACACGATCGAAAGCCTTTGATATGTCAAGAGCAACTGCTTCTGTTTCACCGAACTTTTCCATTGAATTTCTCCATAAATGGGTAACATGAGCCAGGATATCACCAGTGGATCGATACTGATGGAATCTATACTAGCGATCATTGATCAGACGGAAGGTTTCTATGCAGTTTAAGAGTTGGCGGTTAACTGATTTCTACATTATTTTAGATTGTTGTTGTTGTTGTTATGGGGGTTTCATGGCGCATAAGCTACTTTGGCTATAATGCGCCTATTCATTTATATTAAAGGGAATGAGAAAGAATCGTACTGTCTGAAATGTCCTTAATCAGAAAAGATTAAAAATTATAGTTTGCTTCAGAAAACGGAAAAATTCAGATATATTGGCCTTGTCACCAATCAAATTCTCTAGGGTTATTGGTTGTTGAAAGATAACCAGTGATTTTAGGGTTGAAATTCTGTCTTGTTTATAATAGAGGCAGTCAATGAGAATGTGTTTAACAGTCATATTTATATAGCAATGTGGACACTGTGGTGTATCATCTCCCGTGAGTAAATGAAGGTGGGTCAGGTAAGTATGACCTATTCTTGTTTTGAAAGAATTACTTCTTCCCGTCTTGATGTCCGGACACTGAGGAGCCAGATTTTCGGAACCTGTTTAATCTAAAAAAGTTTATTATTCGTTTGGGAATGCCATAGTTCTGTCCATTCTGATAGGCATGCAGCATGAATCATTAGTGCATAGTCTGAGGCTGGAACAGGGATATTGGTTAAATCTAAGCTGGTTGGGTTTTTTGTAGCTTTATCAGCCAGTTCATTGCCTAAAATATCAGAATGTGCTGGTATCCAGCAGAAGGTGACCAGATGGTGGCGTTCTTTAATCTTTAGTAATAAGTTTCTAATTTCATTTATAACAGGGTGAAATTTATCTGGGGAATTACACAATGCCTTGATTGAGCCGAGGGAATCAGAGTAAATTACTGATTTTAAAGAGCAGTCAGGACAGAGATTTTTTAAAGCTAGTTTAATTGCGAATAATTCTGCTGAAAAGATACCGAATTCAGAAGGAAGGGCTGCTGATACAATTTTATTCGGAAACACTGCAGCTGCTCTAACTTTTAAATTGGATTTAGAGCCATCTGTGTAAATTGGTAAAAAAGCAATATATTTTTGAATGTGAACTGCATGAACTTGTCTGATATTTGATGCTTGCAAAATATTCTTTCCCCATTGACAGATATAAGTGTCACAGGTCGGTATAGGAGGTTGAACCCATAGTGGGTGAGTACAAGTGGCTACTTGTTGGTTTGGTTTGGTTTGGGTTTTATTGGCGCATCAGCAACTAAGGCTGTAATGAGCCAAAACCAGGTCATATATTAAAAATTAAAACATTCAATGACCTAATTAGTTAGGCCACCATGTCGAGATATAAAAGGTATAAAAGTAAAAAAATGTATAAACAAAGAAATGAGTGTGTGTTATGGAGGTTTAATGGAGCATAAGCTGCTGAGGCTATAGTGCGCCTATTCATAGGAAACTGCTAAAAACAGATTTTTGTTGTAATAACTTGATTTTTGTTACAGTGATCTTCCAGAATTTATGATATAGTCCAATATTTTTCAGGAAAGAGAAAAATTCATTGATATTTGCTTCCTCGCCAATAATGCCATTTAGTGTCATCGGTTCTCGCAGATTTCTCAGGGAAGACAGGACGGATGTTCTGTCTTGTTGATACTGTGGGCAGTCAATTAGAATATGTTTCACTGATAACTGTGTTAAACGGTGTGGACACCGAAGAGGATCCTCTCCTGTGAGTAGATGGAGGTGAGTGAGGTACGTATGTCCTATTCGTGCCCTTGCAAGTACCACTTCTTCTCTTCACTCTGTTTTGGTACTAGTCTGCCAAAGCTTTGGGTGCTGTTTCAACTGATAGAGTTTATTATTGGTTTGGGAGTGCCATAGATCTTTCCACAGCGCGAGACATGCTGTTTGTATGATGCGATTGTAGTCAGAGGCTGGAACATGGACGGAGGTTAAATCAAAAGTTCATGGATTTTTAGCAGTTTTGTCAGCGAGTTCGTTCCCCTTTATCCCCGAATGTGCTGGGATCCAGCAAAAGGTCACTGATTGATGACGTTCTTCTATTTGCAATAGGAGACTTCTGATTTGATCTAACACAGGGTGAACCTTGTAGGAGGAATGTTGCATTGCTGTAATTGAGCTGAGCGAGTCCGTGTATACTATGTATTTTACAGATGGGTAGTGAATCAGATTTTCTAAGGCTAATTTGATTGCATCGAGTTCTGCTGAGAAGCTGCTATACTGAGCTGGAAGAGCAGCCGAAATGATTAAAGTAGGAAATACTCCCCTGCTCCTACCGCTGAATGTGATTTGGAGCCATCAGTATAGATCGGTAAAAAATCGGCATATTTTTGATTATGGCTTGCATGGAGTTGTTTCACATTGATTATTGGTAGGCGATTCTTTCCCCATTCGTGAAGATAAGTATCGCAGGTTAATTGTAGAGGCGGACTCCAAGGTGGTTGAGAGTAATTCATTATTTGTTGCCTGTTGAAAATTGGAACATTCCAACTCTGTGTTATTTCAATTAGGCGTAAGCCTGCTAGTCTTATTTTAGTGGGTTTGTTTCTATAGAGATTTTGCAGTGGTGGATTAAAAAGGTATGGCTCAACAGGATGCTGCCAGCAACTTTGTATTCGGGCTGCATACTTAAGATTTGATTTTGATTTGGATTTTACTGGCGCATTAGCAACTAAGGCTATAATGCGCCAAGACCAGGTATTTTATAAAACTTTAACATCTCAGTGACCTAATTAATTAGGCCACCATGTCCAGATCTAATAACAAATATATAAAAAAGATAAATCAATAAACGAAATAACAATAACGTATAAATTTTAAATACGATTAAAAACCTTTATTGCTTTCAAAAAGCTAAAAATAGCAGACACATAATCATTGTCGGATAAAATCTGACTGAGTGTATACGGCTCAGTCAGATGGTTAAAAGCGGTAAAACGGGTGCTGCTAAAATCTGGACAGTCAATTAAAAGGTGTCCGATCGTTAAAATTGTGCCACAGGACACACACATAGGAGGGTCATCAGCCCTCAGCAAAATCGAATGAGTTAAATGACTGTATCCTATGCGGGTCCGGGCGAGAACAACTTCCTCCTTACGATTCCAGCGCAGACTAGACTGCCACGGTTCAATTACAGGCTTTATATGATAAAATTTATTCACAGTCTGTCTATTCCACGAGTCCTGCCTTGGAGGTGTAGGTTTTGGTGTATTATTTGCTTGTAGTCTGTATACGGGACTGACAAGCAGCGGTTATTATTGGGAATTGCTGATTTGGCGGCGGCGTCAGCCAAATCATTTCCCCTAATCCCAATGCGAATCCAGCAGAAGCGGATATCATATTCACGTCCACGGAGGAAGTGAATCTGCTGAATACTAGACAGAACTGGATGATTATTATATCTCACAGATATTGAAGCCTGTAACATGCTGAGAGAGTCTGAGTATAAAATGAACCGTTGGTATTGGCATTCACTAATGCGATCCAAGGCTAACTCTATAGCGTGCAGCTCTGCAGTAAATATGCTGCATTCAGAGGGAATCTGCTCCGATGTAGAGCTGTCTGTAAACACAGCAGCAGATCCCACATATGATTCCGACTTCAAACCGTCTGGGTAGACTGGCGCGAAGTCGGAATATTCAGTTCGGTGTGCTGAATGATTGTTTGTTTGTTTGTTTGTTTTGTTTGGGTTTTTTGGCGCATTAGCAACTACGGCTATAATGCGCCAAGACTAGGTAATATTTAAAAAAATATATTTAAATTTAAACTCTCGGTGACCTAATTAATTAGGCCACCATGTCCAGATCTAATAATAAATATATAAAAAAGATAAATCAATAAAAGATACAACAATAACATATAAATTTTAAATACTATTAAAAACGTTTATTGCTTTCAAAAAGCTAAAAATAGCAGACACGTTGTCATTGTCGGATAAAATCTGACTGAGTGTATACGGTTCAGTCAGATGATTAAAGGCGGTAAAACGGATATTGCTAAAATCTGGACATTCAACTAAAAGGTGTCTAATAGATAAAATTGTGCGACAGGACTCACACATAGGAGGGTCATCAGCCCTCAGCAAAAACGAATGAGTCAAATGACTATGTCCTATGCGGGTCCGGGCAAGAACAACTTCCTCCTTACGACTCCTGCGCAGACTGGACTGCCACGGTTCAATTAAAGGCTTTATAAGATATAATTTATTCGCAGTCTGTCTATTCCACGAATCCTGCCATTGGGAGTGTATCTTTTCGTGTATTATTCGCCTGTAGTCTGTATAAGGGACTGACAGGCAGCGATCATTATTGGGAATTGCTGATTTGGCTGCGGTGTCAGCCAAATCATTTCCCCTAATCCCAATGTGGCTGGGAATCCAGCAGAAGCGGATATCATATTCACGTTCATGGAGAAAATGAATCTTCTGCTGAATGCTAGGCAGAACTGGATGAGGATTATAACTCACAGTTATTAAAGCCTGTAAAATGCTGAGAGAGTCGGAATATATAATGAACCGTTGGTATTGACATTCACTAATGTGATCCAAGGCTAACTCTATAGCGTGCAGCTCTGCAGTAAAAATGCTGCATTCAGAGGGAATCTGCTCCGATGTAGTGCTGTCTGTAAAGACAGCAGCAGATCCCACATATAATTCCGACTTCGAGCCGTCTGTGTAAACTGGCGCAAAGTCAGAATGTTCAGCTCTGTGTGCTGAATGAAGCTGCAGGTAGACAGACGATGGAGTGTCCGACTTTCCCCAATTTCTGAGGGACAAGTCACATGCCGGAACATGAGCATGCCAGGGTGGAAGGGGTTGCTTCGGTGTTCGAGCAACCTTGTCTACCTTGATATTAAGTTCTTTGATTAGCTCTTGGAGACGAATACCAAAAGGACGATTGGCAGTCTTACGGGTGTTATACAAATTTTCCCATCGTGGCTCAAAAACGGATAGCCACGTAGGATGGTCTGGCAGGGATTTCAGTTTTAGAGCGTAGTTTAGAGACAACTGCTTACGTCGAAGCGATAACGGCGGTTCGTTTGCTTCGACGTATAAGCTCTGGACAGGAGATGTTCGATATGCTCCAATAGCGGTACGGAGAGCCAGATGATGGACAGGGTCCAGCCAACGAAGTACACTGTCTCTGGCCGAATTGTATACCAGGGACCCGTAATCTAGTCTGGATCGCACAAGTGCACGGTAAAGCCGAAGGAGGGTAGATCGGTCTGCTCCCCAAGATGTAGAGGAGAGAGAGCGGAGAATATTTAGCCCTCTTGTGCACTTTGTGCGGAGTTTAGGAATGTGATCCAGAAAGGTCAACTTTTTATCAAATACGAGTCCCAAAAATTTTGTATCCGCCGCTACTGGAATAGCATTTTGTCCGAGCCTTAATTCAGGTTCAGGATGAAGATTACGCTTACGACAAAAGTGTACGCAAACGGTCTTCTCTGGCGAGAACCTGAAGCCATTAGCAAGTGCCCAGGAGTTAAGGTGATCAATGGATTTTTGCAGTTGTCTTTCAATAACCCTCATGTTGCATGACTGACAAAATATGCTAAAGTCATCAACATAGAGGGCACTGTTTACGGTTGGAGGAAGTTGTTCTGTGATGGAATTTACTTTGATAGCGAAAAGCGTTACACTTAAAACTGATCCCTGTGGTACTCCCTCTTCTTGGCTAAAGGAACGAGAGAGTGAGGATCCCAAACGAACTTGGAAAGATCGATTGGCTAAAAAGTTTTTAATAAAAATGGGGAGTCGTCCCCTAAGACCAAGGCTATGCAGATCTTTTAAGATGCCAAATCTCCAAGTTGTGTCATACGCTTTCTCCATGTCAAAGAACACTGACACCAAGTGTTCGCGTTTTAGGAAAGCATCCCGGATGGATGTTTCCAATCTAATAAGATGGTCCAAAGTGGACCGGTTCCTTCGGAAGCCGCACTGGATGTTGGAGAGAAGGTCATTTGATTCTAAGTACCATATTAAACGAGAATTAACCATTCTCTCCAGGATTTTGCACAGACAGCTAGTCAGAGCAATAGGACGATAATTGGTGGTGACTTTTGGATCCTTTCCTGGCTTAGGAAAGGCAAGAACGATTGCCTTGCGCCAGGAGTCCGGAAACTGCCCTTCAATAAAGATTCTGTTATACAGAAGGAGCAGATAATCCATAGATTTTCGTGAAAGATGTTTAACCATTTCATAATGGATGCCATCTGGTCCAACAGCACTTGCTCTGGAAAGGGCGAGGGCTCTTTTCAGCTCCTGAATAGTGAAAGACCCATTGTAGGGATAGAGGCCCTTGGACTTAAAATTAAGTGCCTGTTTTTCCAGTTTATTTTTCAGGACCAGGAACTCTGGGGAATACGAAGATGTTGCGGAGATGTTAGAGAATGTTTCCCCAAGAGCATTGGCTATTGCAGTTGCATCTGCAATAGCGCATCCATTATAATCTAGGATTGAAGAAGGGTGGGATGTATATTTTCCCTTCATTTTCCGGATTTTATCCCAGACTACCTTAGAGTTGGTAGCCTGGTTAATAGATGATGCAAAACGGATCCATGTTTCCTTTTGACTCTGACGGCGAATGTAGCGTACTTTGGCTCGTGCACGCTTGAAGGCTATTAGATTAACAGTGGTAGGATATCGACGGAATATCCCCCACGCTTTGTTTTGAGCCTTTATTGATAGGCTCCTGATTGACTGTACTGAGGTCAAAATTTGCCTGATGTTGGAAGGCATTCCAGTCAGCCTGATCAAACTTCCACCGTGGTAACCTAAAAGGAAGACATGGTCTCCCACTGTGTAACAAGGATATCACAGGGAAGTGATCACTTCCGTATGGATTCTCCTCCACTTCCCAAGTGAGTGAAGGGAGTAGAGAAGGGGAGCAGATAGAGAGATCAATGGCAGAAAAAGCACGGGTAGGCATGTGGAAGAAGGTGTTAGTTCCAGTATTTACAAGGGAAAGGGCATTGTCATTGAGCATACGCTCTATGACCCGTCCCCTTCCAGTGATGTTAGCACTACCCCACAGGGTGTTATGTCCATTAAAATCCCCAAGAAGTAAGAAAGGGGGAGGCAACTGCGTTACAAGATCATCAAGGTCTTCCTGGGAGATGTCAGTCCCAGGTGGCAAATAAATAGAGCAGACCGTTAATAGAAATCCCACTGTAAGGCGAATTGCAACAGCCTCTATGCTGGTTGTAATTAGCAAGGGCTGAACTGGGGTCTGATTACTCACAAGGATAGCCACTCCTCCATGAGCAGGACCATCCGCAATTCTATCCTTACGAAAGATTGTGATGTTATACATGGTGGGATCATCATTTGCCTTTAAATACGTCTCCTGCAAGCAAAAGCAAACTGGCTCGTGCTTTTGCAGGAGGGCCTTGATGTCATCAGTATTTTGCCGGAATCCACGACAATTCCATTGTAGGAATTTAGCCATTATTTTGGCTTGGTGGGTCCATCAGGCGGCTTCCGAGGTGCTGAGGGCTTACTTTTATCAGTCTTGGCTTTATCTTTTTTGGGGAAGAATGGACGCTGTCCGGTGTCCATTTCTTCCTCCACGAAGAGTTGCAAGACTGAATCGTCCGGTACCTCCTTGTCCTCTACATCCATTGATTCTGTTAATTTTGGTTGCTCTTTTTTACCACTTGGTTTTGTTAGTGGTGGAGCACTAGGAGGTACGGATATTGGAGTAGCAGCTGATTGTGTTTTTGTGGTGGGCTTTTGTGAACTCAATAAATAGCGTGCAATCGGCGTGAATGACTCTCTTGGTGGTATAGTCATATCTGTTTGTGTACCGATAGTGCACTTCGCAGAAACCTTCTGAGCATATGAAGGCTTCCCGCTATTTATTGGTTGTATGCGTTTTCTAGCCTCTGGGTAGGAGATGTTAAGCTCCGTTTTTAACTTTTGTATCTCCTTTTCGTCCTTCCACCGCTGGCATGCTCGAGAGTATGCAGGGTGCTCTCCTTGGCAGTTAATACAGTTAGGCTTAGGAGCTATACATTCCTTGCTCTCGTGATCTTTAGCACCACATCGAGCACAGGCAGGGTTACCACGACAAGCTGTTTGTGAGTGGCCGTACTTTTGACATTTAAAACACCTCAGTGGGTTTGGAACGTAAATCCTCACTGGGCAGTTTAAGTACCCTGCCTTGATGGAACTTGGAGGCCTTGGGGTGTTGAATGTTAGGATGAGAACTCGGGTAGGGACAAGATTCCCATCCTTACGCATGGATATTCGCTTGACAGCTGTTACTCCTTGTTCTTTTAATTCAGAGCAGATCTCTTCTTCAGAAACGTGAAGAAGATCCCACTCTGATATCACACCTCTTGAAGAGTTCAAAGTTTTGTGAGGGGTTGTGATGATGGGTATTCCCCCTATAGATGTGGCTTTCAAAAACTTTTCAGCTTGATTTACATTTGATGCTTCTATTAGAATATCTCCAGAACGCAGCCGTTTTACGGATTTGGGTGAACCTGCCATCCCTTCTAATCCTTTCTGGATGAAGAAGGGTGACATTTTCCCAAGTGACTGCTCTCCGGTGGAATGGAGAATGAGGAAAAGAGGTGTCACAGATGTTGTTTTCTCCTCAGTTCTGGCTCTTTTAGCTGAATTACTTTCACTCTCATCTAACGATCGATTAGGTAGGGGCCTTGTTGGGGCCCCAGAAGAAGAATTTAAATTACTCATAGGAGTAAAGAAAAAATGTCTGATGCCTAAGTACCTCACCCACCACGGAGCCCTACGAGGGGGCGCCCACTCGTGAACTAGCAGGTACTGCGTACACGAATGGGACGCCGAGTTCGCTTAGAACACCATACCCACGTTACCAATAAGTCTTTATCCCGTCCCAGGTCCAAAGGGAGGGAGACTTATTGGAACGCAGTTGACCCTAGCAGTATAAAACCACCCGCCGATTGATCCCAGTCGAGCCGGTCCGGGACCGCCCGTCTTGTCGAAGCAGGGGCCAAAGTGGTGTATTAAGGCTGGGCCCCTCAACCACCAGGATCCCCCTTTCCGCTTCCACGGGTCGCGGCGCACGGCTGCACACGCCAGATTCCAAAGATGTAACCCTGGAACCAAGGTATGGGCGTTAGATCCCAGTGATGCTAATCTGGAAACCCAGCAACATCACTGGGAGGTCCCCTCACCACGTACAGGTGCCCACGTCGAGGGGTGCTGAATGAAGCTGCAGGTAGACAGATGATGGAGTGTCCGACTTTCCCCAATTTCTAAGAGACAAGTCCCATGCCGGGACATGAGCATGCCAGGGTGGAAAGGGTTGCTTTGGTGTTTGGGCAACCTTCTCTACCTTGATATTAAGTTCTTTGAGTAGCCATTGGAGACGAATACCAAAAGGATGATTGGCAGTCTTACGGGTATTTTATAAAATTTCCCATCGTGGCTCAAAATCGAATGGCCAAGTAGGATGGTCTAGCAGGGATTTCAGTTTTAAGGCGTACTTTAGAGACAACTGCTTACGTCGAAGCGATAACGGTGGTTCGTTTGCTTCGATGTATAAGCTCTGGACAGGAGATGTGCGATAGGCTCCAGTAGCAATACGTTGGGCCTGATGATGAATGGGGTCCAGCCATCGCAGGACACTGTCTCTTGGCTGAGGAATATACCTGGGACACATAATCTAGTTTGGATCGCACAAGTGCACGGTAAAACCGAAGAAGGGTGCATCGGTCAGCTCTCCAAGATGTAGAGGAGAGGGAGCGGAGAATATTAAGCCTACGTGTGCACTTTGTGCGGAGTTGACGGTGATTCAGAAAGGTCAGTATTTTTTCAAATATGAGCCCCAAGAATTTTATGTCCGCTGCTACTGGAATAGCATATTGTCCGATCCTTAGTTCGAGTTCAGGATGAAGATTACGCTTACGACAAAAGTGTACGCAAACGGTCTTCTCCGGCGAGAACGTGAAGCCATTAGCAAGTGCCCAGGGATTCAGATTATCAATGGCTTTCTGCAGTTGTCTTTCAATAACCCTCATGTTGCATGACTGACAAAAAATGCTAAAGTCACCAACATAGAGAACACTCTTTACAGTTGGAGGAAGTTGTTCTTGATGGAATTTATTTTAATGGCGAAAAGCGTGACACTTAATACTGATCCTTGTGGTACACCCTCCTCTTGGCTGAAGGAACGAGAGAGTGAGGATCCCACACGAACTTGGAAAGATCGATTGGCTAAAAAGTTTTTAATAAAAAAGTGGAGATGCCCTCTAAGGGATAGGCTATGTAAATCTTTTAAAATTCCAAATCTCCAAGTTGTGTCATACGCTTTTTTCATGTCAAAGAACACTGACACCAAGTGTTCGCGTTTTAGGAAAGGATCCCGAATGGATGTTTCTGATCTAATAAGATGGTCCAATGTGGACCGGTTCCTTTGGAAGCCGCACTGGATGTTGGAGAGAAGGTCATTTGATTCTAGATACAAGATTAAACGAGAATTAACCATTCTCTCCAGGATTTTGCACAGACAGCTAGTCAGAGCAATAAGACGATAATTGGTAGTGACTTTTAGATCCTTTCCTGGCTTAGCAAAGGCAAGAACAATTGCCTTGCGCCAGGAATCCGGAAACTGCAATTCATTAAAGATTCTGTTATATAGAAATATAGAAAGAGCAGATAATCCAGAGATTTTGGTGAAAGATGCTTAATCATTTCATAATGGATGCCATCTGGTCCAACAGCACTTACTTTGGAAAGAGCGAGGGCTCTTTTCAGTTCCTGAATATTGAAATCCCCGTTGTAGGGATAAATGCTCTTAGATTTAAAGTTAAGTGCCTGATTTTCGATTTTATATTTCAGGACCAGGAACTCTGGGGAATACGAAGATGTTGCAGAGATGTTAGAGAATGTTTCCACAAGAGAATTGGCTATTGCAGTTGGATCTGCAATAGCGCATCCATTATAAACTAGGATTGAAGAAGGGTGGGATGTATATTTTCCCTTCATTTTCCGGATTTTATCCGAGACTACCTTAGAGTTGGTAGACTGGTTAATAGATGATGTAAAACGGATCCACGATTCCTTTTGACCCTGACGGCAGATATATCGTGCTTTGGCTCGTGCACGTTTGAAGGCTATAAGGTTGGTCGTCGTAGGATATCGGCGGAATATCCCCCACGCTTTGTTTTGAGCCTTTTTTGCTGCTGAGCATTGTGAATTCCACCAAGGTTTGGGAAATGGTGGAAACGGCAGATGTTTTTGGAACAGCATTCGCAGCTGCTTGGACAATAATTTCTGTAATGTACGTAACTTCATCATTCATAGGCTCTTGACTGACTGTGCTAAGATCAACATTTGCCTGATGTTGGAAGGCAGTCCAGTCAGCTTGACCAATCTTCCACCATGGTAACCTGAAGGGAAGACATGGGCTCCCACTGTGTAAGGAGGTTATCACAGGGAAATGATCACTTCCGTATGAATTCTCCTCCACTTCCCAAGTGAGTGAAGGGAGTAGAGAAGGGGAGCAGATAGAGATATCAATGGCAGAAAAAGTACGGGTAGGCATGTGGAAAAAGGTGTTTGTTCCAGTATTTAGAAGGGAAAGGTCATTGTCATTGAGCATACGCTCTATGACTCGTATGACGTTAGCACTACCCCACAGGGTGTTATGTCCATTCATATCCCCGAGAAGTAAATAAGGGGGAGGCAACTGCGTTAAAAGATCATCAAGGTCTTTCTGGGGGATGCCAGTCCCAGGTGGCAAATAAAGAGAGCAGACTGTTAATATAAATCCCACCGTAAGGCGAATTGCAACAGCTTCCATGCTAGTTGTAATGAGCAAGGGCTGGACTGAGGTCTGGTTTCCCACAAGCATAACCACTCCTCCATGACCAGAGCCATCCGCAATTCTATCCTTTCGAAAAATTGTGATGTTGTGCATGGTGGGATCATCATTTGCCTTCAGGAGGCAAATGATGTCATCAATATTTCGCCGGAATCCACGACAATTCCATTGTAGGAATTTAGCCATTATTTTGGCTTGGTGGGTCCATCAGGCGGCTTCCGAGGTGCTGAGGGCTTACTTTTATCAGTCTTGGGTTTATCTTTTTTGGGGAGGAATGGACGCTGTCCCGTGTCCATTTCTTCCTCCGCAAAGAGTTCCAAGACTGAATCTTCGGGTACCTCCTTCTGCTCGACATCCATATTTTCTTGGGTTCTAGGGGGGACTTCCCCTTTCTTATTCTTTTCTTTCATAATTACCTTTGTTTCTTGTGGAGCATTAGGAGGTACTGATATAGGAATGGCCGCTGATTGGCTTTTCTGTGCAAGTTTTGAGAAATTAAAAGATAACGCGCGATGGGAGTGAAAGACTCCTTTGGAGGAATGGTCATGTCCCTCTGAGTTCCGACGGAACATCGCCCTGCTACCTTCTGGGCGTAGGTAGGTTTGTTGATATTCAGGGGTTTCACCGATTTCCTTGCCTCCTGGTATGATATATTTAGCTCTGCCTTCAGCCGTTAAATTTCTTTTTCTTCTTTCCGCCTCTGGCATTCTCGTGAGTAGGCAGGGTGTTCTCCCTGACAGTTAATACAGGTGGGTTTTGCGGCTGAACATGCTGTTGTTTCGTGGTCCTTTTCACCGCATCGGGCGCATGTAAGGACTCCACGGCAGGCCATTTGAGAATGTCCATACTTCTGGCATTTAAAACACCGTAAATTGTTCGGAATATATGGACGCACTGAACAATTAATGTATCCAGCTTTAATCTCATCAGGAGGTTTAAGAGAGTTAAAAGTCAGGATAACGCTCCTGGTTTTAAGTAGTTTTCATCCCTTCGCGCAGTAATTCTCTTAATGGCAATAACTCCCTTTGGTTTTAATTCAGAGCAGATTTCCTCCTCGGTTACGTCGAAAACGTCCCACTCCGAAACCTCTCGATGAATTGAGTGTTCTGTGTGGTGTCACTCTCTATCTAAATTCCTCCGATTGATGTTGTTCGGAGTAGATGTTCAGATTGCCTGTCATTTTAGTTTCAATTAAAAGGTCTCCAGAACGAAGCCTCTTAACTGATTTGGGTGAACCTGCTAACCCATCTAACCCTTTTTGAATAAAAAAGGGCGACCTTTTACCAATCGGTGTTTCATTCGTGGAAGGCATAATTAAGAACCTTGGGACAGGCCCTGATGGTAAATCGGTTCGCTGCCTCTTTTTAGTAATAATGCTATCTGCCTCTCTATCTAAATTTTCAGATAGGGACCGGGTTGGAGCCCAGGAAGAAGTAGGTTTATCAGGATTCATGTAAATTTTAAGTGGTTCAGTGCCCGGGCTCCCCACCCACCACGGAGCCCAAAGGGACGCCCACCACCCGGCATGCAATAAATGCGCTTGGGAGTGGGACGCCAGGGCTACCCAGACACCATACCCGCACCGCCGCCAGCCTGAATCCTGTCCCTCGGACCGTGAGGATAGGGGCATGACATTGACACGGTTGACCCTCGCAGGCGAGCCTACTACCCGATTGATCCTAGCCGGGCCTTCCAGGACCTCCCGTCTTGTCGAAGCAGGGGCCAAAGTGGTGTATTGAAGTTGGGCCCCTCAACCACCAGGATCCCCCTTTCCGAATTTCCACGGGTCGCAGCGCACGGCAAACATGCCGGATTCCATTGATGTAAGCCTGGAACCTGGGCTGTGGGCGTTGGATCACACTGATGCTAGTCTGGAAGTCCAGCAGCGTCACTGGGAGGTCCCCTCACCACGTACAGGTGCCCACGTCGAGGGGCATACTTAAGAAGCAGCGTTTTTCTGCGGAGGTAAAGAGGTGGCTCATTAGCTTCAATATATAAACTATGAATAGGAGAGGTCCTGAACGCCCCAAGTGCAATCTGCAAAGCACTATGCTGTATAGGATCTAGCCAGCGTAGTATACTCTTACGAGCAGAATCATAGGGTGGAGCACCATAATCCAATCGAGATCTGATCAGTGATCTATATAAAAGCAGCAAGGATGTGTCTGCTCCACAAGACAAGTCAGATAAAGCTCTTAGTATGTTTAGTTTTTTAAGGCAGGAAATACGTACAAATTTTATGTGCTCAAGGAAATTTAGTTTCCTGTCAAGGATTAATCCTAAGAATCTGATGTTATTAGTCACTGGAATGGTAAAGTTTGATATATGAAGTTCAGCATCTGTATGCATTTTTCGTTGATTACAAAAATGGATGGCAACAGTCTTCTGCTGTGATAGACGACAGCCATTTAACCTTGCCCACCTTTCGACTTTATTCAGGGATATCTGTAGTTGCCGTTCAATGGATCTCATGTTCTGGGAATGGCAAGAAATAGAGAGATCATCAGCGTAAAGGTTGGTCTGAACAGCATTTGGAAGTTTTTTTGTGATGGAATCGATTCTATGGGCGAAACGGGTTGCACTCAGTACAGACCCTTGTGGTACTCTTTCTTCCTGTGAAAATGTCGCAGAAAGTGAGTTGTGATATCGAACTTGGAATGAACGATTCTGAAGAAAGTTTCTAATGAATATGGGCAGGTTGCCTCATAAACCAGGAGCATAAAGGTCACTGAGAATGCCACGACTCCAGGTGGTATCAAATGCCTTCTCTATGTCTATGGAAACCATAACAAGATGTTCATTTTTTACAAAGGCATTACAAATTGCAGACTCAGCTTTGATCATGAGATCTAAGGAGGACCTGTTCTTACGAAACCCATGTTGGTGATTACTCATTAGGTGTTCTGTTTCGATGATCCAAACATGTCTATTATGGATAATTTTTTCAAGTAATTTACCAAGGCAACTGGAGAGGGAAATTGGTCTGTAACTGTACGGACTGGTAGGATCTCTTCCTGGTTTCAAAAAGGCAAGAACTGCTGCATGATGCCAAGAGCTGGGATAAATGTTTTCCAGAAATATTCGGTTATAATAGTTCAGCAGTATTTCTAAGTTTTTGTCACCAAGGTTTTGTAACATGATATAAAATATTCCATCTGGCCCAGCGGCACTGTTGCGTGTTGTTTTAATGGCATGTAGAAGTTCAGAATATTGAAGAGGCTGGTTATACGAAAGGGAAACTGAGGTTCGAAAGTTGATGGCACGTTGTTCAGTCGTGGGTTTTATTTTCTGGAAACCGGAGAATAATTTGATGCCGCAGAAACTTCGGCAAAAGTTTTAGCCAAGGCATTTGCTATGTCTTCAGGAGCAGAGAGTTCTTGCCCATTCCACGAAAGAATTGGCGAAGGGGTGGTTGGAAATTTGCCAGAAATCTGCCTAATTTTCTTCCATATTAACCTGGAGTTAGTGTTTCTATTTATGGTAGATGTAAACCGGATCCAAGAATTCTTCTTGGCTTGCCTCTGAATGAGACGTGCTTTTGCCCTTAATTTCATGTAGTTGATATGGTTAGCTGTGGTTGGGGATTTACGAAATAAATTCCATGCTTTATTTTTTAACTTCTTTGCTTTTGTGCATTCTTCATTCCACCAATAGTTAATGTGCCGTCGGAACTGGGTATTCGACAGTGGAATTGAACAGTTAGCTGCAGATAGTAGTTGTGAAGTAATATAATCTGTGGCTTCATCTATCGACTGTGTTCTTATAACTTTCTCATCCAGATTGACAGCTGACTGAAATTTGGCCCAGTTGGCTCGAGAGAACTTCCATTTCTTGCAGGGTTTGGCTACTGGGGGTGGTGCAGTGAGCAAATCACAAATAATCGGAAAATGATCACTGCCCATGGGATCGTCCATAATAGGGGAGCATATCGAGAGATCGATTGCAGAAGTTTGTCCAGTTGGTAATTGTATGTGAGTAGGTGCACCGGTTTAAAGAATGGTAAGGTTTTGCTTATCTATGAAGTTTTCAATCAGTCGGACATACCTGTCCAATTTAGTAGATCCCCATAAGGGGTGGTGGCCATTGAAATCCCCCAGGAGACAGATAACAGGTTTTCAAGGTCTTGGTAAGAGAATGAATGACTTGGTGGGAGATAAATTGATACTAATGTTAACTCAATTTGTGTTACCAAATGTACAGCAATGACTTCAATTTCAGTTTTCAAAACAATTTGCTTGGTTGGGGTCTTTGAACTGACCAAGATGGCCACACCCCCACGAGCGGAATTTGAATATTGCGATCTTGTCGGTAGATAGAATAGTTCTTTATGTTGGCAGAAATTTGGGAAGTTAAATAGGTTTCTTGTATACAGAAACCAACTGGAGAGTAGCGGTTAATTAACTCTTGAATATCGTTAAAATTGCTACGAAATCCCCTACAATTCCATTGAAGAATGTAAGGCATTATTGGTGTTTAGTAAAATAAGCTGTATCTGACTGTTTTATGGCGTTCAGGTTTCGGTTTGTCTTTATTGAAAAATGGCCGACCGATGTCCATATCTTCTTCCAAGTGTATTTCTAAGACTTGGTCTTCCTCTCTGGATGAGTCTTGAATATTCATTTTAATGTTTGAACCTCGATTATTTGATGCAGCAGCAGCAGCAGCATTCGTTGGAGGAGTACGAGAAGGAGATTTCGCTGGTACTGTAAGAGCAGTATTGCTTGCCTGGTTCAACTGTTTTGGGATATTGGACTGTTGCTGGGAGAGAACAGTTCGTGCCCAGTCAGAGATTGAGTTGTTTGAAGGGACTGTAACATCAGTCTGGGTGGCCACTGATTGACATTTTTGTGCGACACTGTCATATGTACGTTTTGTAATACTGGGAGCAATTAATTTTCTCGCTTCTTGAAAGCTTACTTTATTTTCAATTTTATACTTCTCAATTTTCTTTTCAATTTTCCACCTGTCGCATGTCCGAGAATAGGCGGGATGGTTGCCTTTACAGTTAGCACAGCTCATTGCTGTTACTGAACAGTCATTTTGAGTATGATCGGTGGACTCACAGTTGGGACAGACTGGATTTCCTCTGTATGCCGTTTGAGAGTGGCCATACTTTTGGCACTTATAGCATCTCAATGGATTAGGGATGTAGGTTCTAATGCGGCAAAGAAGATAACCTGCTTTTATGGAAGAAGGTAGGTTTGGGGTATTAAAAGTGATAATATTCCTTGTAGGTACCAGTGTGTTGTCCTTTTTAATCATGATTTTTTTTACTGCAATTACATTTTGCTCCTGAAGTTCTTGATATATCTCCTCCTCCGAGACATTCAGTAGGTCCCAGCTGGATATAACACCCTTAGATGTGTTTAGGGTACCATGGGGAGAACCTTTTACTGAAATTTCAGCAAAATTTGTAACTTTTAGTAGATGCTCCGAATGTTTCCTGCTGATTGTTTCTATTAGTAGGTCTCCTGATTGCAGTCGCTTGACTGTTTTAGGAGATCCTGCAAGACTTTCGAGGTGTTTCTGAATAAGAAACGGAGACAATTTGGTGAGAGGCTGGTCTGTAAGTGAGTGCTTTATGAGAAATGCAGGAAAATCTATGTTTGATGAGTTGGTCTTAAACCTCTTCGGTTGAGACATGTCATGTTCATTTTCTATGTCTGGCCGAAAACTTGTCGGCTCTCGCGGAGGAAACTTTGTTCCATAATTGCTCCTTTTGGCCCTTGGCAGATTAACTGTTCTGCCAAGATTTCCGGCCCCGCCACGGGGAGGCAGGAGCAGTGCCTGGTGTGACCAAGCGAGAAGTAGTAGGTGTTAGTAATAAATATATAAGAAATAAAGAAAGGTGACTTTCCTTTCCTGCTCTTTAAAGTACTTTTTTAACAAGAGTTCTTACTGAATAAATAAATTGCTTTAAGGACAGGAACATAAAAGAACTATAATATCACTTTTGGAAAATCATTCTATAAGCACAAAGAATTCGCCCAGTCATAATCGCTTGGCACTCGGGGCCACAAAGAAATGACAATTCAATTTTAAATACGAGTAAAAAGGTTTACTGATTTAAATATCTAAAAACAGCAGACACATTGTCATTATTGGATAAAATCTGACTGAGTGTATAAGGCTCAGCCAGATGACTAAAAGCGGTAAAATAAAAATCAAGTTCGTGTCTAAAACGTGGACACTCGGTTAAAATGTGACGTATACTTAAATAGGTGTCACAGTTCGCACACATAGGACAGTCATCTGCCCTCAGCAGAAATGCATGTGTAAGATGACTGTGTCCTATGGGGAGGCGAGCTAAAACAACTTCCTTTCTGCGATTCCTGCGCAGACTAGACTGCCAATGTCGGATTACAGGCTTTATCTGATAGAGCTTGTTTGTGACTTGCTCATGCCAAGATTGTTGCCATTAGGACAGTAATTTATCATGTATTAACTGCATGTAGTCTGTATAGGGGACTAACAGACAATACGTATTGTGGGGTTCTGGTGACCTGGCCGCAGCATCTGTCAGTTCATTTCCCACGATCCCAATGCGGCTTGGAATCCAGCAGAAACGAATATCGAAAGAACACTCAGACAGAGAGTGGAGCGTCTGCTGAATCCGGGTCACAAATGGATGAGGATTATACCTCATACCCGATAAAGCCTGCAGTGTACTTAAAGAGTCAGTGTACACCATACACCTTTGATGGTTGGTTGATATGATGTTTAATGGCACAAGGGCTACTAAGGCCATATTGTGCCTGATTCTATTCGGTAGTGCCATTACCAGTTAAAATCTGTAAAATAATCCCGTCTGCTTTAAGAAATAAAAGAGCTCAGCTAGATTTGCATTGTCTCCAATCAGATATGGTAATGTCAAAGGTTCTTGCAGATGTGAAAGCGATTTGAAAATTTTGTTTCGATAATTATTATAATGATTGCAATTTATTAGAATATGCCTCACCGTAAGTGTAGTCTGACAAAATGTACAAATAGGCGGATCTTCCCCCTTGAGGAGATAAATATTGGTTAGATACATATGCCCAATACGCGCCCTAGCCAGGATCACCTCCTCTTGCCTATTTGATCGCATGCTTGAGGGCCACAACTTAGGTTCCTGTTTAAATTGAAGCAGTTTATTGCCGTACTGAGCCTGCCAGACTTGCAACCATTGCTCTTCACACACGTTTTTTATGACTGATTTGTAGTCTGTGTATGGCACTTGGTAGTTAGGAGATCTAACATTGATTGGATGTTTAGCGGCTTGATCTGCGTATTCATTTCCTTTGATGCCTACATGGCCTTGTATCCAACAGAAACTGACTGATTGGTTTACAGATTGTAACGCAATAATCTGTGATCTATTTTGCTTCAAGACGGGGTGGATTGGTTTGGATGGATTTTATTGAGCTCAGAGAATCAGAGTAGATCATAATTCGCTTCCTGGACAGATTAATCACGTGATCCAGAGCTATTTTAATCGCCCACAGTTCAGCAGAATAGACGCTGCATTCCTTTGGAAGGGACACAGAAGTAGAAAAGATAGAAGAAACTGCCGCTGCGCCCACTCCCACTCTCGTACTTGTTTTCGAGCCATTGGTATATATTTGAAGACACCGAGAATTTTCTGCGACACGTGCAGCATGGAGTTTCCTGATGGTAAGGTCTGCTGCTTGCTTTTTCCCCCATTGTTGGAATGAGAAGTCACAGACCGGTGTATAATCAGACCACGGAGGGTCGTGATTGCTCATTTGCTGAAAGACATTACCAATGTCTAGATTCCAACATTGGGATAACTGTAGCAACCTTATCCCAATAAGCTTGTTTTCGTTAGGTTTGTTTTGATAAAATGTGGTCCATTGCGGCTCAAATAAGTATCGCGAGATAGGATGAAAAGGAAGACTCCGTATTTTTGCTGCATAGTTGAGGAGCAACATTTTCCTCCGAAGATGGAGTGGAGGTTCGTGTGCATCTATATATAGACTCTGTACAGGGGATGTTCTGAATGCTCCTAAAGCAGTACTTAGGGCACTGTGATGGATAGTGTCTAGCCGAGTTAGTGCACTTTTCCTGGCAGAGTCATAGATTGGAGCTCCGTAATCCAAACGAGATCGAATTAATACCCGCTAAAGCCGAAGCAGAGTGTATCGGTCAGCACCCCATGTCAATGAAGAGAGTACTCGGAGGATATTTAATTTTTTCAAGCAAATGGTTCTCAGATATGTGATGTGTTATAAGAAGTTTAATTTATTGTCCAGGATTAGGCCAAGAAATCTGATACTATTTGAAAGAAGTATGGTGAAATTTTTAAGATGTAGTTCAGGCTCAGGGTGGATCTTACGTTTTTTACAGAAATGAATACAGTTAGATTTTTGTGCTGATAAGCGGTAGCCATTGCGAGACATCCACAGCTCAATTTTGTTAATTGAGATTTGAAGCTGTCTCTCAATAGAATTCATAGTTTTTCCTTGGCACGAAATCATGAGGTCATCTGCATAATGATATAATTCTACTGTGCTTGTAATATCATGGATGATATTGTTTATTCTTATTAAAAATAGCGTAGGACTCAAAATGGATCCTTGAGGGACCTCCTCCTCCTGTATATGAATTCTAGAAAGAACATTTAAATGACTAACCTGAAAGGGTCTGCCCTGGAGAAAGCTCTGAATAAACAAAGGAAGCTGCCTAGTAGACCAAAGGTGTAAAGATCCCGAAGAATACCGAAACGCCATGTTGTATCAAAGGCCTTTTCTAAATCGAAACTTACCATAACGAGGTGGTCATTTCTGACAAAAGCGTTTCTGATGTTTGATTCTGCTTTGGTCATCATATCTAATGCAGATCTATTTTGTCGAAAGCCATACTGATTTTTATGCAAGATGTTATGTGACTCAAAAAACCAGGTGAGGCGCTTTAGAACCATTTTCTGCAGGGTTTTCCCCAAACAACTAGTTAAGGAAATTGTACGATAATTTCCTGGATTAGAGAGGTCTTTTCCTGGTTTAGGGATGGCTAATACAAGTGAATGCTTCCAAGAGCGCAGATAAACATCTTTATCAAAACTTCTGTTAAAAAATATTAAAAGAATTTGTAAAGCAGTATCATTCAAGTGTTTTAGCATAATATAAAATATACCATCAGGGCCAGCTGAACTATTGTGTGATCTGTTAAGAGCATCCGTTAACTCGGATATAGTAAAAGGCTGATTATATGGAAGAGACAGACCGGTGTTGAAATTTAACTTATACCTTTCTGCTACCACTTTAATTTGTTGGAATGAAGTATCATATGAATTCTTCAAACAGGCCTCTGAGGTTGGGTATATTCATACTGTAGTTTTTAGTGTTTTGCACCAACCTTGCGTAGAAATAAAAATAAAAACACCAAGGAAACTGAACTTTTGATAACTGTGTTTATAATAAATTACAATAACCTGTATTTACAATAAATTTAACTTTACAATAAACTATACATATGAATTATTAAAATCTGCTACATTACAATCAATAAAATATACTAGATTAAAAGCGATAAAAATCGTAGCTTTCAAAGGCTCCAGCCTTCTTCTTCAGCGGTGTTTTCTTGTTCTGCAGTACATCTTTAAATATCAGTAGGTTAATGGTACTCCTCACGTGTTTTCATTCACACGTGTTCCGTTCTCTTGCGTTGTGGAACCGGAAGTGGCTCGAGCGGAAGTCATACGGAACCGTTCATCCCTTCTGAGGATAGTGGTCTCAAAGATGGGATGAATCCGCGTACCTCTATCTCTATTAATGTTAATTGTAGAACAAATCCGCAAACTCTCGAGCCACTTACGGTCCCAGAACTTATGCGCCCGATCGGTGATGATAGCATCGTCCGGGGAGATCTGGTGTTGCTTCTCCCAAAAATGCTCGGCTACAGTATCATATGAATTTGCTGCTGAAATTTTTGCAAAGGCTTTAGCAAAAACCTTTGCAATGTCTTTGGGGGAAGACAGTTCCTGTCCATTACAGATCAATATTGGAGAGGATAACAATGGATATTTGCCATTCAGATGTTGGATTTTCCACCAGATTAATCTAGTATCGGTGTTTTTGGTGATAGTGGAAGCGAACTGAATCCAAGAATCTTTTTTGGCTTTCCTTCTTATTTGTCGTGCTTTAGCATTTAGTTTCTTGTAATTTATAAGGTTAATAATAGTGGGATGCTTGCGGAAAATATTCCAAGCTTTGTTCTTTTCTTTTTTTGCTCTATTACATTCATCATTCCACCAGTAGTTTTTGCACCAACGTGGATGAGTCGACGACTGAGGAATAGCTTTGTCAGCTGCTGCTAGTATCCGTTTAGTAATATGGTCATTAGCTTCATCTATTGACTGGCTCAGAATGAAGTTTTTATCTAAAACTGTACTTAAGGAAAATTTTTCCTAGTTTGCCTTTGTTTGTAAATTTCCATCTTCTGCGAGTTTCCGGATAGGTGGTGGGGGTAGTTTGGAATTTACAAGTAATTGGAAGATGATCACTATTGTGGGGATTATCCAATACCGCCCAATGTGTACTTGGGTACAGAGCGGGGGAGCAGATAGACAGATCTATGGCTGAAGTATTTCCTGAGGGAAAATGAACATGAGTATGTGCACTGGTGTTCAGCAAAGTTAGATTTTGTTTGTCCAGTAATGTTTCTATTAGCTGCCCTCTTTTATCCATATGGAGACTTCCCCATAACGGGTGGTGTCCATTAAAGTCACCTATCAAACAAAAAGGAGGTGGTATCTGGGAAAGGAGCTCATCAAAGTCACGGAGTGTATACGTTTGGTTTGGTGGACGATAAATAGAAACAAGAGATAAAGATATTCCAATTTCTATTCTTACAGCAACAACTTCTAAATTAGTTTTTAAGGGGATTTGTCTGGACGGATTAGTAACGGATACCAAAACGGCTACACCTCCATGGGCTGCAGTTGCTGTATTCCTGTCACGCCTGTACAAAATATATTTCTTTATTGAGGGGGTCACTTGTGGAGTTAAAAATGTTTCCTGTAAACAAATGCCTGCTGGATTGAAATCTCGGATTAGGTCATAAAGTTCATCTGTATTAGTACGTAATCCTCGACAATTCCATTGTAAAATGCACTTCATTATTTAGTTTTAGTGGTAGGATGATCCGGTTGCCTTTTAGAGGCAATAGGCTTATTGCGATCTATTTTAATTTTATCTTTTGTAGGAAAGGTAGGCCGTCCAGTGTCCATATCTTCTTCGGCATGAATTTCTAATATAGGTTCTTGTTGAGTTTTGACATCTGTATCCATTTCTGCAGTATTAATTTGGATTTTAATAGAAGATTCAGCATTTGTCATCCTGGTCTCACTTTGTGACTTGATGCCACTAGTGGTGGGGATGGAAATTGGGGTATTACAAGTCTGGTCTCTGTTGTTTTGCTTCAAGGATGGCTGAGGAACTGAAAGCTGAGCTCTAGCCAATTCAGCAAGTGATATGTTCGGTGGAACTGAGTCATTGGTTTGTGTAGCAATTAAACGATATTTCTTTGTAACATCTGCATATGTACGTGTAATCTTTCAGTATTTGTCGTCTCGCTTCCTGATAAGTCACTTTATTTTCAACTTTAAATTTCTGTATTTTTTTTCCAACTTTCCATAGCTCGCAATTTCTAGAATATGCAGGATGATCTTCCCTGCAGTTAAGGCAAACTGGAGATGTAGCAGTACAGTCTGTTTGAGTGTGATCCTGGGATCCACATTTTGGGCATATTGTGTTTCCTCGACATGTTGCCTGAGAGTGTCCGAACTTCTGACACTTATAACACCGTATTGGATTTGGTATATACGGGCGGATATGGCAATTTAGATAACCAGCTTTTACAGTATTTGGTAAGTTTGGAGTATTGAATGTGAGAATTACACTGCGGGTTGGAATGAGATTGCCATCTCTATGAGTCAAAATTCTCTTAGCTTGTATGACCTTTTGGCCTTTAAGTTCTTGTACAAGCTCCTCTTCTGTTACATTCAATAGATCCCACTCAGAGATAACTTTTGAAACTATTTAGGGTTGAGTGGGGAGATATTTTAACAAGGATACCACCAAATGTTGTCATCTTTAACAATAATTCTGAATGTTTCGACTGTGTAGTTTCCACAAGCAAATCCCCTGACTCTAACCTTTTGACCATTTTAGGTGATCCAGCAGCATTTTCTAGAAATCTCTGTATAATAAATGGAGAGAGTTTGCTCACTGGTTGACTAGTTAAGGAATGGATAATCAGGAAATTTGGATACTCAGGTTGATGATTATCTATTTTTAAGCGCTTATGTTGCGCACTACTTTCATCGGTGTTATAACAGTCTATGGTATTTGAGCTTGAAGGCTCTAAGGCTGGATAATTTTCTTTATCCATGTCGGCTCCTTTTCACCCTGGGGGATTAGCTTTCCCACCCAGGTTACCGGCCCCGCCACGAGGAGGAGCAGTGCCGCTTGTGGCCAAGCGAAGGAGTTAGTACGGTTAGTATATACAATAAAGAAAAAGGCACTTTCCTTTTTCTGGCTCTCTTTCTATACTTTTAAAAAGTAGAGCTAATCAACAGAAAGGCTTATGAACGAAATGAAACAAGGAAAAACTGAGTCACTTGAGAAAATCGCTATAGGAATCGCAGGACTATTTAGCACAGAAAATCGCTTGGCCTCAAGAATCGCTTGGCACCCGGGGCCATTTGTGTTTGACCTATGAGATATGGTATCTATGACTGGAGCAGGAGATGCCACTGGTATTGTCAGAGGAGTATTATTGGCCTGGTCAGAGAACTTGGACTGTTGCTTAGAAAGAACATTTCTAGCCCAGTCAGAAATTGATTTGTTAGTGGGAACTGTTACATCAGTTTGAGTGGAGACTGTCTGAAATTTTTTTACAGCATTGGCATAGGTCATATTTTTATTTATAGTAGGAGCGACTAATTTTCTCGCTTCTGGGTAACTTACATTGTTCTCCACCTTGTATTTTACTATTTTTTTCTCGGTTTTCCACTTTTCACATGTCTTAGAATATGCAGGATGGTCACCTTTGCAATTTGGGCAGGTCATTTTTGCAGCTGTACAGTTGCTTTGTATGGGATCTGAGGATCCACAGTTAGGACAGACGGGAACTCCTCTGCATACAGTTTGTGAGTGGCCATACTTTTGGCATTTGTAACACCTTAAAGGGTTTGGAATGTAAGGTCGGATGCGGCAAAGTAAATAACCTGATTTTACAGAGGAGGGTAAGCTGGGTGTATTGAAGGTGAGAATAATATTTATTGTAGGTGTCAGTTGATTATCTTTTTTAGTCATTATTCTTTTTGCTTCAATTACATTCTGTCCCTGCAGTTTTTGGGACAGAGACGGAATGTCTGTGGTTGGTGATTTCTACTAGTAAGTCTCCTGATTGCAGGCTCTTCACCGTCTTGGGAGATCCTGCAATACCCTCCAGATGTTTTTGTATGACAAACGGAGACAATTTATTCATGGGCTGACTAGTAAGGGAGTGGATGATTAAGAACGACGGGCAAGGTTGCTCCATCCGCTAATCGGAGTGTTGCTGGTCTCATTGACTGTAGTTTTCTTTGTTGGTTTAATGGAAATTTATTGGCACAAGGGCAACTAAGGCCAAATCGTGCCTGTCACAGTAATTCTGCAAATGATATATATATATATATATATATATATATATATGTTTTTTTTTTTTTTCCGTCATATGTCAGATAAGTTCATATAAATGAATTTGTTTTAAAAAATTAAATAAATCGGATAAATTTGCGTCATCACTGAGAATATGGTTCATCTCTAATGAATTGTTTTGAGTTAAAACCGATTTAAAATTTGTTAGTCGAGCAGCATGATTGTAGGGACACTCGAGGAGAATGTGTTTCACTGTAAGTAGGGCGGAACAATGACGACAGTGAGGAGGATCATCCCCTGTCAACAAATGTAGGTGGGTCAGATGGGAATGGCCAATGCGTGTCTTTGCAAGGCCAACCTCTTCTCGTCTGTTTAATCGCGAACTAGATTTCCAGTATTGTGGCTTTTGCTTTATTTGGAAAAGTTTGTTATGGGTCTGTTGCTGCCATTCTAATGTCCATTGGTCAATACATAACTGTTTTATGATGAGTTTACAGTCCATATAAGGAATCGAGGCAAGTGAAGACACTGGGTTGATTGGATTTTTTGCTGCTTGATCTGCTTTTTCATTTCCCTGGATTCCAGCATGCCCGGGAATCCAGCAGAATCTTACGTCTGTGTTATGCTCTGTGAGATTAATTAACTCTGCTCTGATTTCTTTCAGGATAGGGTGAGAGTTCGGAAATTTATATTGTAAAGAGGTTACTGCACTCAAGGAATCGGTATAGATTATTATTTCTTCATTAGACCTGTTGTTGACGTGTTCGATAGCCATTTTTGTTGCATGAAGTTCAGCGGGGTAAATACTGCAACTTGGGAGAAGTTTTTCAGAGATTGCACAAGTGGGAAGAACTACCGTAGCGCCCACATCTGTATCAGATTTGGATCCATCAGTATATATTTTCAGACAGTGTTTGTTTGCTGATGAATGAGCTAAATGTAGCTGCTGTATATTTTCATTGTTCAGCGCCTGTTTTCCACATTTTCGGAAAAAGTCATCACATAAAGTTTTAAAAGTGGACCATGGAGGCTCTATATCTCCGGTATCTTGGTGGATATTGTCGAGTGGGACACTCCAATACTGAGCAACATACTTCAATCTGATTCCAGCAGGTTTATTTTCATTTGGTTAATTCCTGTAGAAATTTATGAAATAAAGAGGTAAGGACAGATAGGATGTGAGGGCATACTCCGAAGTGTTGCAGCGTACGTAAGCAGCAGCATCTGTCTCCTTAATGATAATGGAGGTTCATGTGCATCAATATATAGACTATGCAATGGAGATGTTCGGAAGGCACCTAGAGCTATTCTAAGTGCATTATGTTGAATGGTATTTAGGGACTGTAATGCTGATTTTCTAGCTTAGTCATATACGGGTGCACCATAGTCTAGTCTGGATCGGATTATGGTTTTATATAAGTGAAGAAGGGAGTATCGGTCAGCTCCCCATGATATTGCAGAAAGAACTCTAAGGACATTCATTTTTTTAAAACAAATAGTTCGTACATGCTGTATGTGTTTCAGGAAGTTTAATTTCTTGTCCAATATTAAACCTAGGAATTTAATATTGTCATTGACTGGAATAGCATGATTTCCCAGGCGCAATTCAGGATCAGGGTGCAGTTTTCGTTTCTTGTAGAAGTGTATAGCAAACGTTTTCTGAGGAGATAGTCTGTAGCCATTTTGTAACATCCATGATTGCATTTTGTTTATTGACAGTTGGAGTTTCCTTTCAATGGAGAACATATTTTTGCGAGTGACTGGATATAGTGAGATCGTCAGCATAAAGATAAGTTTTTTGTGAATTCGGGATGGCTGTTGTTAGAGTGTGTATTCTAACTGCGAAGAGTGTGGCACTGAGGACTGACCCTTGTGGGACTCCTTCCTCCTGTATGCAGATTTTCGAGAGTGAACTTTGAAAACGAACCCGAAAGGTTCGATATTCGAGAAAGCTCTGAATTAATGATGGTAAATGTCCTCTTAGTCCTAGGGCATGTAAGTCACGAAGGATGCCATGACGCCACGTGGTTTCAAAAGCTTTCTCTATATCTAAGCTCACCATGACCAAATGTTCGTTCTTTATGAATGCATTTCGCACATTTGCCTCAGCCTTAATCATAAGATCTAGGGTAGACCTGTTTTTACGAAAACCAAACTAATCGTTGTTCATAGTAATTTGAGTTTCAAGATACCAGGTGAGGCGACTGTGTACCATTTTTTCCAGGGTCTTACCCAGACAGCTAGTAAGTGAGATTGGTCTATAATTATGCGGGTCTGATTGGTCTTTTCCTGGTTTTGGAATGGGTAGAACAACAGAATGTCTCCAGGAAATGGGAAAATAATTTGCAACAAATATTCGGTTGAAAAGTTTTAGGAGAGAGTAACGAGTGCCCTCATTTAGATAACATTAGGTAGTATATGCCGTCTGGACCAGGTGCACTATTGGCTGAATTTTTTAAGGATTCATCTAATTCATACATGGTTAGTGGTTTATTATAAGAGAGGGCTGCCTTCGTTCCGAAATTTATTTTATATTTTTCAGTTATTATTTTGGCTTTTAGGAAAGTTGGATCATATGCGGTTGAGGCATAATGGTGAGCAAAAGATTCCGCGAGGATGTTTGAAATATCCTCTGGAAGGGTTATCTCCTGTCCTTTATAGATGATGATTGGGGAAAAAAATTGATGGAAACTTACCAGTAAGGCATCTTATTTTCCGCCAGATTAGTCTTGCACTTGTGTCTTTAGTGACAGATGAAGCAAAACGAATCCAAGATTCCTTTTTAGCTTTTCGCCAGGTGTAGCGGGCATGGGCTTTTAGTTTCTTGTATATAATGAGATTAGCAGTGGTTGGATTCTTTCGAAACTGATTCCACGCCTTGTTCTTCTCTCTCTTAGCAGTGTTACATGCTGAATTCCACCAATAGTTTTTGTGTTTGGATCCTTTATTTGAAGTTTGAGGAATGGTAGTAGCAGCAGCTGTCAACATTTGTTCTGTGATATGTTTAACGGCGATATCTATGGAGTGATGTTGGATAATATCATCCTCTAGTGTAATACTGGATGCATATTTATTCCAGTCAGCTTTTGAGAATTTCCATTTAGATCGACTGCTTACTGGTAAGTTTGTCCTTCTGCAGAGCTTACAGATTATAGGAAAATGATCACTATTTAATGGGTTCTCTGAGACTCTCCAATCGAAGTCTGGAAATAATGTGGGTGAGCATATCGACAGGTCTATAGCAGAGGTTGAGCCTGTTGGAAAATGGACATAGGTGTGGGAGCCTGTGTTAAGCAGAGTGAGATTATACTTTACAAGAAAAGCCTCTATTGTGCGTCCCCGATTGTCTCTCTGCAAAGATCCCCATAACTGGTGATGCGCATTAAAATCGCCCAACAGGCAGAAAGGAGAGGGTAGTTGAAGGATAAGGTCACTTAGTTAAGTTATCGAGCAGTTCTGATTTGGTGAGATATATATTGATACAAGTGTAAGCGTTTTACCAGGAGCAAGGCGTACTGCAACAACTTCTAAAGTGGTTTGTAGGGGGTATACGTCTGGAAGGGATTTTACTATCAATCAGTATAGCTACACCACCATGTGGAGAGATCCTATCATGCCTGAATATTGTATAGTTTTTAACTGAAAGTGTCACTTGCGGAGAAAGATTCGTTTCTTGTAGACAGATGCCTACTGGATGATACTGATTTATGAAATCGTGAATATCGTCTATGTTGCTACGGAGACCTCTACAATTCCATTGAATCAATTGATCCATTATTTAGTTTTTGAAGTAGTGTTTCTGACTGATTTTTAGATCCAATCTGTTTATGGCGTTCCAATTTTATTTTATCTTTTCGCGGGAAAGTGGGTCGTGCAGTATCCATGTCTTCTTCAGCATGTATTTCTAAAACTGTTTCATCGTTATGAGTTTTGTCATCGATTTCCATATCTGCGGTTAGAATCTTTTGAGGTTTAATATTTCTCAGACTCTCAGTATTTGAGTGTGATGGAGTAATAGTTGGTGGTACGGTGACTGGGGTATTATTTGCTTGGTCTTTTACATGTTCTTTAGGGGACTCCAGCGGACTCGCTAGGACAGCTCGTGCCCAGTCGGAAATGGTATGGACACTTCAGTTTCAGTTCCTTCCGATTTGTGTTTTTGTGTTGCGGCTGCATATGTGAATTTCGGTACTGAGAGTAAAACTTGTTTCCTTGCTTCTTGGTAAGTCACTTTGTTTTCTGTTTTGTACTTTTGTATCTTCTTTCCAGTTTTCCAGGTTTCACAGATTTTCGAGTAAGCTGGATGGTTACCTTTACAGTTTGGTCATACTGATGTTTGTGCTGGGCAGTCTGTTTGTGTGTGTTCCTTAGATCCACAGTTGGGGCACACTGAAATCCCTCTACACACTGTTTGAGCATGGCCAAATTTTTGGCACTTGAAGCACCTGAGAGGATTGGGGATATAAGGTCAAATATGGCAGTTCAGATATCCAGCCTTAACTGTAGCTGGAAGGATTGGTGTAGAAAAGGTCAGTATAACACTGCGAGTGGGAACTAATTCACCGTCTTTCTTGATTTTAATTCGCTTTACCTGTACAACTTTTTGGTCTTGTAGCTCTTGGACTAATTCCTCTTCGGTAACATTTATTAAGTCCCATTCAGACAGCACTCCTTTGGATGAATTTAAGGTGGAATGTGGAGTTACTGTGACAGGAATATTTGCGAATTTTGAAATTCTTTGCAGGGCTTCAGAGTGCCTGCTATTCATTGTCTCTATAAGTAGATCTCCAGAGCGGAGTCTTTTCACCATTTTAGGTGGCCCAGCAGCATTCTCGAGACATTTCTAGATAAGAAATGGAGAACGTGCACCTACTTGTTGACTTCTTTGAGAATGTATAATAAGAAACAGTGGTGTTTCCTTTTTGGATCCTTCTGTTCTTTGTCTCTTAGGATGGGAAGTGTCAAAGTCAGTTTGGTCTGTCCTTGAATAAGTTGAGGCATGAGGCTCAACAGATGGATTACGGACTTCGTGATCCATGTTAGCTCCTTTTAGCCCTTGGTAGAGAACCTTTTCTGCCAAGGTTACCGGCCCCGCCACGGGGAGACAGGAGCAGTGCCGCTAGAGTGACCAAGCGGTGTAAGTTAGTTTGTTAGTTTTAAGGAAAAGAAAAGAAAGGTGGTTTTCCTTTCTTAAATTTACTTACAAATCGTAAGAATAAGTTAATAGTAAATCACCTTAAACGTAAGAAAAACTTTCGAAAATTAACAAGATCTGTCGCACTGAGAAGACGCTCTGTAAATCGCTCAAAGAATCGCTCGATCACAATAACGCTTGGCACCCGGGGCCTGTAGTTTTCTTATTGTATGTTAGCACAGTATTGGCCCAGGTGGCAAAGGAAATATTCGGTTCGATGGAAACACCTGTTTGGGTTGCAGCTGAGCGGCTATTTTTGGTGACCGATGCATATTTGCTTTCGATTTATTTGCCGATTTATTCGATTTATTTGCCGATTTATTTGCTTTCGTGCTTCCGGATATGTGACTTTATTCTCCACTTTATACTTCTGGATTTTTTACCTGTTTTCCACACGCTTTAGAAAACGCAAGATGACTTCCTTTACAGTTTGGGCAAGTTGGGAGTGGAAGCTGTACAGTCTCCTTGGGAATGCTCCATAGAGCCGCAAATAGGACACACAGCATCGTTTCGGCATGCCGTCTGAGAATGGCCGTACTTCTGGCACTTAACACAGCGAATGGGATTCGGGATGTAAGGTCGAATCTTGCAGTTTAAGTAACCTGCTTTTACAGATGGGAGATTCGGAGTACTGAATGTCAAAATAATGGACCTGGTTGGTAATAGGTTGTCATTTTTTATCATAATTCTACATGCATGAGTCACTTTTTGTTCACTAAGCTCTTGAATTATCTCTCCTTCAGACACATTTAGTAAGTCCCATGCGCTGATAACTCCTTTAGAGGTGTTCAGAATGTTATGGGCTGTTACTGACACAGGAATATTGTTAAAAGATGTTAATTTTAACAATTTTTCTGAGTGACTTGGCTTAGAAGCTTTAATTGGAAGGTCTCCAGATTGGAGACATTTAACCACTTTGGGAGATCCAACAACCGATTCTCAACATTTCTGTATTAGAAAAGTCGATAGCTTTCCGACAGGTTGTGTGGATAGGAAATGCATTATGAAAAATGCTGGCATGTCTGTTGTTCGTTTTTCTGTCCGTAGTCTCTTCGGACGATTAAAGTCATACTCTGAATCAGAGTTCACAGGTCTGGAGCCCGTGGGTTCTAGCGGTGGATATGCATCGCAATCCATCTCTGGTCCTTTTATCTCTGGAAGAGGGAATTCCATCTCCCTACCTGGGTGGTCATCCACAGAGTGCTTGTGGGTTGTACCCAGGATTACTAACGGTCCCACCATCGTGAAGGTGCAAGCAGAGGATTTAGCTCTCACGGACTTACCGGACTTCGCCGAAATTGGGTCCACTTGGCTTGAGTGTCATCCGAATATCAGTTCCATTAGCGTTTTGGACTCCCAGGTAGCAAGTACAGCTTGTCTGGCATATCTGAGAGAATGTCTGTGACAACCTCAAGGACCAATTACTTAAGTTTCTCGCTTTAACTGATTCGAATGAAGACTCCTTTCCAAAGCCCCCATCAAGGATGTGTAGTAACATTTCCGCACTGAGCGGGCCGAGAAAGAAAAGTTTTCTTTCACAGTCTTTTTATGTTTAAACAATAACTGTAGTATTTCTCTTTAACAAAATTAAAAAGACTCCGAAAATGCCTCTCTCTTCGGGTTTATGTTTGTCTCTTCCACGCAGTATGCATTTCGCCTGAAATAAAGTATGCAAACGCTATTAAAACCAAACTTCAATTGTACATAGGGGGCGGGGAGAGACGCTTCCTTAGCCAGGTGGGAAGGAGCAGCAGTGCATAGCACTCGCTTCTAGATTAGACGGGGGTTCAAGCCCGTCACCACCAAATACGGAGGATGCGGAAAGGTCAGGGAATGACCATTGCATATTCCCGGAGCAATATGGCCTTAGTTGCTAATGCTCCAAACAACAAACAAACATCGACGGGGAGGGCGAAAAATAAGATAAAGGGAAAGCAAAAATTATACCAAAATTCAAAGAAGCAAATTCAATTTACAGGTAATTTTCCATCTTTTGATTTCCTCTTATTCTGTGTTGTAGAAAACTTCTGTATTTGTGAAATCTTGAGATACAATTACAATAACACTACAAGCATCCTTTTACAGTTATATTCATCCGTAATTATTAATTTAAAATAGGGTAGTTATCGCACAGTAGTAATATTTTAGAATTATTCACTCTTTTATTTTCCCTTTTTTCCCAACAGGACGGTAGCAAATGTGTTATTTAGAATAGTGTTTGAATGAAAGCGTTTTTCCAGGTCTTTCGAGATCGTACAACTTCACAAAAAGTGCCTAAATTTACTTCAGAAAGAAATTTCTTCAAGCAGAAAAGCTGACCTCTAGATAAGGTCAGCGTTGGTTCAGCGTCAGCTGCACACTTGGGAAGTGTACAGAAAACTCTTAAAAGTTGGGAACGAATTTGTTTGGTCGTGTTTATCGATAAATGAAAACGGCAGCGATGTTTAGTACTATCCTACAAAGGTTGTGTCCTGTCACTTCGTGCGTTACATTTCAGTTTCATGCATCTTTGTCCTTAAAGTCGGGGGAAATTAACTTCTATTCCCGGAGCTTTTCCTTCTTTTGGAATGGTAATTTGGACGAACGATGACCCGTAGCGGAGACATTGAGCGACTCAGAATGACACGAAAGAAATTTCACTGCTGACGATCTCCCTCTCTCTTTTCTGTAATAGCAGTTACACTGTCGAATATTTACGTACGCCTCGCTAGGTTTCAGGCGGCTTTTGAAATACCTTGATTCACGTGAGCTTTCAATTTATTCAGCAAATGAAAACGTTGGAAATCCAAAGGAGGGGAAAAAGTTTAATTGGATTATACTCGTATGGATAACTTTTAACTTGGATGAGGCTGAATATTTTAAATATGTAGAAAACTTGCTGTACATGTAAGGCCAAGCCTAATTTTTTTCGTAGCAATGAGCAAAATGAATAAATATTGTGTATGTCCTACTGAATGTTCTGCTAATTGTCATATCTAAATCTCATATTGTGGACGTTTGTTACCAAGAGTTCCCCAGTATTGCTACTAAAAGGGAGAAGAATATTAAACACATCTATAAATCTGATTTTCTCAGTATTTGTCTTACTGCCTCTCAAACCAAGGATTCGATCCTACACTGCTCGACAAAATTAACAGAATCCGTGGAAAATGTGACGTAACTCGTGTAGTATAGGTGAAGGGGGACAAAATTTTGGAATGGTGGTGTAGTATAGAATAACGATGAAATTAGGACCCACCGAGTAACTTCGGAAAGCTATAAGGGACATTTATAGCGGTTGTATAAGACTTACCAAAAAGGTAACATTACAGAAGCCGATACAACATGGTCATATGACATCAGTATGGCGTATTTCCCTTCTGATAGCTAAACAGCGGTGAACCACGCTCAATATAAGGATGTCCATATGATTCTGTCGCAACAAATCCCATTCTTCCATTAGTGCAGACCTTAGCCCACCAAGTGACCGCGAAGTTGGCTGTAGGTGTGCAATGCGCCGTCTAAGGGCGTCGCACTTAGGTTCCATCGGATGTAATTCTGTTGATCGTTCTGGCCACGGCAGTCATTGGATATCTTCAGTTTCAAAATATTCCTTCACCATTTGAATTTTATATGTAGAGGTGTCACACACGAAAAGAAAATCAGGGTCAACAGCATCCCTAAAAAGTCACACATAGGGTTCGAGTATCTGTTCTCTGTATCTCTGCGTAGTTACGGTACTCCTCTAACCTCTGCGTAGTTATGACCGTTGATCATTATTCCGCCCCACACGAGAACACCGTCTCCACTGTAAGTGTCACTTTCTCTGATGCTGGAAGAATGGTATCGCATTCCTTGTTGTCTCAAGATGACTGTTGTTATTTGAAAGCTATTTGCGCAAGAGCAGCTTAGGCTATAATGCGCCTAGCCTAGGTAGGAGAGTTTCGTATATCAGCATTTTTTCACTTTACTTGTGGTTTATGGCAGAACCAAGATTTTGCTATATATATACATATTTGTGCAACTTCTCTATAAAAGGTGTACTATTAATTTTATATGTTTTGAAAGTATCCAGTTAACTTAAGGAAGGAGAAAACTTCGGTAATATTTGGCCGGTCATCTAAAATTGTTTTAAGCATTAGGTTGTTTTGTTTATTCATTATTGATTGAAAGGCTCTTTGACGTTCTCTATGAAATTTTGGACAGTTCACCATGAAGTGATGTATAGTCAGCGGAACTTGACAGTTTTGGTATTGAGGGGGGTCTTCACCTCTGAGTAGGTAACAGTGAGTCATATGTGTATGCCCGATTCGCAATCGAGCGAGGATCACTTCTTCCTGTCTATTCGGTCGGAAGCTAGTAGGCTATGGTCGAAGTGTTTCTTTTAATAGGCGAAGTTTGTTGTTAGTCTGATCTAGCCAGTATTTTTCCCATTGTTTTATACTGCTTTGGGATCAAGGACTTGTAATCTGTATATGGCATTGTGTGAAAGGCATAATCAGATGAGGAAGCTTCTTTTGCTGCTTTGTCTGCTCTTTCGTTTCCAGTTATTCCTGTGTGGCCTGGGATCCAGCAGAATCTGAAATTGTGATTTCTTTGTAATACCTTTGATACTGAAAATTGGATATTTTGTAGGATTGGGTGTCCTTTGGTATTTGCGTTCTGCAAGGCAGTAACAGAGCTAAGCGAGTCCGTGAAAATAATGCTGTTTGCTATCTGTTTATGTTTGATTTGGTTTATAGCCATTGAAATGGCTTGTAATTAAGCACTAAAAATACAGCATTCTTTTGGGAGTTGTTGGATGAAGGTACGATCCTCAAAATGAATTGCAGCTCCTATACAAGTGTCTGATTTAGACCCATCTGTATATATGAAAGTGTGATGTGCATATTGTTCTTTGTATGCTGCATATAACTGCTGGTAGTTTTTTCTGGATAGAGTGTTTTTCCCCCAGGTTTGAAAATACATATCATGTATGGGTTGAACTATGCACCATGGTGGAATGGTCTGTGCAATTGCAGTAGCTACGTTGTCATAATCAAGTTATCGGCTTAGTAGTAAATCTTTCAGACGGATATTGGCAGGTCGATTCATCCGTGAATGGGCATGGTATATGTTTTCCCAGTTATATGAAAACAGAAAATCTCTATTTGGATGATCACTGATAGATTTTATCTTGACGGCATAGTGCAATAACAAGTTCTGTCGTCTAAGCTCTAATGAAGGTTCATGGGCTTCTGCATAAAGGCTTTGTATAGGTGAAGTTCGAAAAGCTCGGAGTGCTATACGGAGTGCACTGTGGTGTATGGGGTCTAACCATCTCAAAGCACTTGGTTTAGCCGAGTCGTAAACAGCTGCTCCATAATCTAGTTTGGCACGAACTATAGATCGATAAAGTTTGAGAAGTGTATATACACTTCTCAAACTTTAGATCTGCTCACCAAGTTGTTGCGGAAAGAACTTTGAAAATGTTTAATTTCTTTAAGCAAGAAAGCCTGAGTTGTTTAATGTGATCAAGGAATGTTAGTTTCTTATCCAAAAGAAGTCCCAAGAATCTTATGCTTGGTACTACTGGGATAATATGTCCGTCAAGTTTCAATTCAGGATCAGGGTGTAGGTTTCGTTTTCTACAGAAGTGTATACACGCAGTTTTTTGTGTGGAAATCCGGAAGCCATTTGTTTGAGCCCATTTGCTTATTTTGTTTATTGTTTCTTGTAGCTGCCGTTCTATACTTCGCATATTCTGAGAGTGATAAGAAATGCTGAAATCGTCAACGTATAAAGCTGCGTCAACGATTCTTGGAATGTGCTCGGTTATTGTATCTATTTTAATAGCGAGCAGGGTAGTGCTAAGCACAGACCCTTGAGGCACGCCTTCTTCTTGGATGAAAACCTTTGAAAGGATTGTCTGCAGCCTGTCTAACTTGGAATGTCCTGTGTTGCAAGAAATTTTGATATATTTAGGAAGATGTCCACGTAAACCAAGGAGGTATCGGTTTTGAAGGATTCCATAACGCCATGCCGTATCGTAAGCTTTTTCTATATCAAAGCAGATCATGACGTGATGTTCCTTTCGGATGAAGGCATTCCGTATACTGCTTTCTAATTTTATAAGTAGGTCTAGTGTTGAGCGATTTTTCCTGAAACCATGCTGTGCCGGGTCGAGAAGATTATTACTGTTCTAATACCACATTAAACGAGCGTTGATGATTTCTTCCATAACTTTGCCTAGGCAACTTGTTATAGCAATTAGAAAGGTGGATTAGAAAGATCCTTTCCCGGTTTTGGGAAAGCCAGAATTATTGCATGATGCCAACTATCTGGAAACTTGTTTTCTAGAAAGATTTTGTTGAACAGTTCAAGTAATGCCATTTGGGATTGGTAGTCTTGAACTGTTACAAACAAATTCATCATGTAGTGAATTTGGTCTGGTCCTACAGCGCTTTGCTTTGTCTGCGACAGTGCTGTTTTTAATTCATGGAAAGTTAACGGAAGGTTGTACTATTCGTCATTTCTTGTGGAAAAATTCAGTTTGTGTTTTTCTATTCTTGCCTTGTATATTTGAAAACTAGAAGTATATGATGTGGTTGCTGATGTTTTGGCAAAGGTTTCGCCCAGTGCATTGGCTATTTCTGAAGGCTGTGCGGTGATTTGTCCATTCCAGTTTAGGATTGGAGGTGGATTAATCTGGTATCTGCCATTCATTTTGCTGATTTTATTCCAGACAGTTTGAGATGGTGTGGAACTTGTTAAAGTGGATGCAAATTTTATCCAGGATTCTTTGCTACTGGCTCTTCTAACATACCTGGCTCGCGCTCGTGCCTTTTTGAATAATACTAGGTTCTCTGTAGTGGGACATCTTCGGAAATTATTCCAGGTTTTATTTCTCTCTCTTTTAGCGTGTAAACATTCTTCATCACACCATGGTTTTGGATGTGTTGGAAGGTGTGGTGATGTTTTTGGAATAGTCTGCTCAGCAGCTTGGATTAGTTTATTTGTTACATATTGTACTGCTGCATCTAACGGTTTTTGCTTGATAATATCTGCATATAATTTTGCAATAGATTTATACTTTTCCCAATCCGCTTCATTTACTTTCCATTTCGGACTTCTACGTGACTGACATGTGGTTCCTGATATCATTGGAAATGATTATTGGACAGTGATCGCTGCTAAGAGGATTAGTATTAGCATTAGTAGAGGCATTTGATGCAAGAAAGCAAGCTTATGCAGCATCAGCCAAAACAATAATAAAGTAAAATAAATAAATAAAAAATAACCACTTCCACTTCACCCCTCTGTTCGTTCGAAATAACTGTCCAGCTGAGCCTTAAACTTATTTAGGCTATCAAATTCCACGACAAGGGATGGAAGTCTGTTCCACCTACCAACCACCCGCTGGCTAAAGGCAAATTTCCGCACATCTATCCTACATCTGTCTTTCCTCAATTTGAATTTATGCCCTCGCTGGTGGTTATTCTTAGCAAGAGGAAGAATCCCATCAGCATTGAGCATGCTCAAACCATTCAAGGCTTTGTACACCTCTATCAGATCACCTCGCTGGTGCCTAGTCTCCAGACACTGTAATTCGCAAAACTTAAGCCTTTTTTCGTAAGAGCACCCCTTTGTTCCATTCACTAATCTTGTTGCCCTTCTCTGTACTCGTTCCAGCATCTCTACATCCTTCTTGAAATGAGGCCTCCAGGCCTGTATACAGTACTCTAGCCTGACCATTGCCTTATACAAGGGAATAATCACCTCCTTATCCCTGCTAGAAAAATTCCTATATATCATCGACAATACACCATGAGATACTCTTGCAGCCCGTCTGCACTGCTCAGAGAACTTCATATCTGCCTGCACAACCACCCCCAGGTCCCTTTCATTCTCTACCACTGTCAGTGTAGTACCACAGAGTTGATACGTTGCTCTAGGGTTGCTGTTTCCCATACGTAGTACTTTACATTTGTCAATGTTAAACTTCATTTGCCGCCTCTCAGCCCATCTGCTCAACCTTTCCAGATCCTGTTGCAGCAGCATAGTGTCAGTAGTTTCCTTGACAACCATGCCAACCTTCGTATCGTCTGCAAACTTGGACATTAAGCTTGATATACCATTATCGATATCATTTATAAATACAGAAAACAATAAAGGACGCAATACTGAACCCTGAGGGACTCCACTAATAACATTAGTCCACAATAAACAGTGTCCATTGATTACCACTCTCTGTCTTCTCCACCTCAACCACCCCTTTATCCATAGCAGCAATTTGCCTCCAATTTATGCAACAGTCTTCTATGTGCAACAGTATCAAAAGCCTTTCTAAGAATCCAAGTATATAATATCAAAGTTATTCCCTGTATCCAGTTCTTTTGTAACTGCATCATAGTATCCAATCAAATTGGTCAGGCAAGACCTCCCCTTAACAAAACCATGCTGTGTCCGAGCTATAAGTGAAGTCTTGTCTAGATGATCCTGCAGTGCTTCTTTAACCAGTGCCTCCATTAATTTTCCTGGTACAGAAGTTAAACTCACAGGTCTATAATTACTTGTGTCAGCCTTTGAACCTCCTTTGTGAACTGGGGTCACATTTACACATCTCCAGTCCATGGGTACCTCCCCTGATCTCTGTGTACAGACCAATCAAGTATTGGAAATAATGTTATGGAGCATAACGATAGGTCGATAGCTGTGCTGTTTCCCGATGGAAGATGCGTGTATGTATGTGTGCCATCATTCAACAGGGTTATGTCATTCTGTTCTATCCATTTTTCGATCTGTTTTCCTCACCGGTCTACGGCTGTGTTTCTCCACACAGGACTGTGTCCGTTGAGGTCTCCCAGTATTCTTCTAAGTCTTGTTGTTGTAATTCTTGGTTTGGGGGAACGTAAATTGTTATAATGGTTATGAGAGATTTAATGGCTCTGCGTACTGCAACCGCCTCAAGGGTTGTGTTTAGTGGAAGAACTTGGGAAGGAATGTGTGAATTTACCAAAATTGCCACACCATGGATCGTGCCGCCTGTTACTCTATCTTTACGGTATGTGATATAGTTCTTTACTGTGGGAGATTCTTGAGGTCTCAGATATGTTTCTTGCAGGCAAAGACACAGCGGAGTATGCTGTGCAATCAGATCATATATATCATGTATATTACTGCTGTTGTTGTTGTTTTTGTTTAATGGTTTTAAGACACAAGGGCATCAATGGCCAAGTTTTTAATGTAAATCAAATATTTTTTTCAGATTTGTTTATCAAATCTGATTTGCCGAATACAATTAAACAATTCATCTATATTCGCAGAATTGTCCAAGATCTGTTGAAGGGTAACTGGATTCTGATTATTGTATGAACTCTGAAAACAAAGGGATCTGGAATTTCTGAATGGAGGGCACACCAAAAGAATGTGTTTTACTGAAAGCTGAACTTGGCATTGAACACAAAGTGGGGGATTTTTGTTTGTCAATAGATGAAAATGAGTGAGATGAGTATGGCCAATTCTCAGTCTGGCAAGTATTACATCTTCTCTGCGACTGTCTCTGATGCTGGAGTTCCATATTTCTGGATTAGGTTTTATTTCCTGTAGTTTATTGTTGACTTCATTTTTCCATATTTGGGCCCATTCATTTTCACTTTCTCTAAGTAATGATTGGACTAAAATCAGTGTGTGGGACTATGCTTGGCAGTTCTGTTTGGCAGTTCTGATGCTGACTTAGCTGCAATGTCTGCTTTTTCATTGCCTTCTATTCCGCAGTGTCCTGGGATCCAGCAAAGAGTTGTTTCAGAGTGTTTCTTTTGACAGAGGTTGATTTGAAAATCAATTTCTTGTAGGAGAGGATGACGAGAATGTCCTTTGCCTTGTATGGCTGAAATAGCACTGAGTGAATCCGAGTATATTAAGACAGATAGGGACGCCTGCTGATATATTTCACTTAATGCAAGCTGTATAGCATACAGTTCTGCAGATAGAATGCTGCACTCAACTGGAAGAGATTTTGAAATTACATGCGAAGGGAACACGGCTGCTGCACCTACATGTGACTGGGTCTTAGATCCATCCGTATAGATTATGAGTTTTCCAGTGTGTTGCGAAGTATAGCTGGCATGCAACTGTCGGATATTACATAGTGGAATGGTATTTTTTTGCCACTGAACGAAGTAAAGATCAATGTTTATATGATGTCTATTCCATGGGGGTAAAGGCATATTTGAACTTTCCGCAATTTTATTGAGATCGAGTTTCCACTTTTTTATTACTTCTTGAAGACGAATCCCAGCAGGTCTGGATTCACTAGGCTTGGATTCATAAAGTGTTGACCATAAAGGTTGGTTGAGCTATACCCAACAGGGATGAGTTGGAAAGCTTCTTATTTTGGCAGCGTATTAGCAGAGTAGGCGTTGCCTTCTAAGATAAAGCAGAGGGTCGTGTGCTTCTATATACAAGCTTTGTACTGGCGCGGTTCTGTAGGCGCCTAGTGCTGATCGAAGGGCACTGTGTTGAATGGTGTTCACAGACCGTAAGATGCTGTTTTTAGCTGATGCATATACTATAGCTCCATAGTCTAATCGTGACCGGATTAGTGCACGATTTGTAAATTCAGCAGTGACTGTCTGTCAGCACCCCAAGATGTTGAGGATACTGCACGAAGGATGTTCCTGGAGACAGTAGTTCGTAGATAGGTTACATATTTACGAAAATTTAATTTGGTGTCTAAAATCAGACCCAATAATCTTATGGAACCTGTCATCGGCATTTTTCTGCCTTTCAGTTTTAATACAGGTTCCGGATGAAGCGATCGTAATTTACAGAAGTGTATTGCTGCTGTCTTCCCCTCGGTTAATTGATAGCCGTTGCTTTCTGTCCAAGTTTCAATTTTGTTTATTGCTATCTGTAGTTGTCTTTCAATGGTAGCCATGTTCGATGATTGACAGGAAATAGCAAGATCATCTGCATACATATAAACTTCTACCGTGGCTGGGATGTCTCTTATAATGCTATTGGTACGTAACGCAAAGAGTGTGGCACTTAAAATCTTTCCCTGAGGTACTCCTTCTTCTTGTGTGTGAATTTTGGACAGCTCATTCTAGACCCTTACTTGAAAGGTCCTGAGGTGAAGAAAATTCTGAATGAATCTAGGCAGGTTACCTCTCAGTCCAAGTTTGTATAAGTCTTGGAGGATTCCATATCTCCAGGTTGTATCGAATGCTTTGGTAATATCGAAAGTTATCATTACCATGTGCTGTTTTTTAAGAAAAGCATTTCAAATGTGAGCTTCAACCTTGATGTGGACATCAGTTGCACACCTGTTACGGCGGAAACAAAATTGATGGCATGATATAGCATTTTGATCTTCAACAATCCAGACAAGTTTCTTGTGAACCATCTTTTCTATTATCTTTCCTAAACAGCTGGTCAAAGATATAGGACGATAACTATTGGGGGAGGAAGCATCTTTACTGGGTTTTGCTATGGCTACCAAAAATGACTGATACCATGTATCAGGGTAAACATTCTCCTCAAAGATTCTATTGTAAAATTTCAGTAGTATAGGTTTTGAGTTTGAGATGAGGTGGCGACGCATTATGTAGAAAATGTCATCTGGTCCAGCAGAACTATTTCTAGAATTCTGGAGAGCTTCGTTGAGTTCATTCATAGTGAACGGAAGGTTATAAGAAGAAGATTGTTTTGTAACAAAGTTAATTTTATATTTTTCCACGGACATTTTTGTGCGACTAAATGGGTCTTCATAAGATTGAGATGATGAAGTGACTGCAAATGTTTCTGCTATAGCCTCTGCAATATCAGTTGGAGAAGAAATATCCATTCCTTGCCAGGACAGGATTGGGGGCTTTGATTTGTTGACATTTTCTACTGAGGATACTGATCTTTCTCCAAATTATTCTGCGGTCAGTGTTTCTGCAGATGGTAGAACTGAATCGAATCCACGCATCCTGTTTAGCTTTTCTACGAATTCGGCGTGCTTAAGCTTTCAGCCGTTTATAGTTTATAAGGTTATCCATTGTAGCATTTCTGCGAAAAATGTTCCAAGCTTTGTTTTGTTTTCTTTTGGCAAGATAGTAGTCCCTTGTCCACCAACTATTATACCTTTGTTTCGTAAGGTTAACTTTCGCTATTGCGCTGGCAGCAGCTCCAAGTAGTTCTTCTACTATATGTCTAGTGGCATTATTAGTAGATTCAGTAAGAATAAAATGGTTATTATTGCACTGTTTTCGAAAACATATCCCAGTTAGCTCGGTGAAAATTCCACGTAATTGTTTGGGTAGTTGTATAGTTTGTATCCGTCTGTATTTAGCAAATTATGGGAAAGTGATCACTGTTGTGAAGGTTAGTTAATACTGTCCAATCAAAGCTAAGATTGATGGACGAGGAACATATGGACAGATCCAGAGCAGAGCTAGAACCTGTAGGCAAGTGAATGTAAGTATGCCCACTGGTAATCAGTAGTGTTAAGTGATGGTTACCAAGTACAGTTTCGATCATCCTCCCTCTACGATCTATGTTCGGGGAACCCCACAAAGGATGATGAGCATTTAGATCACCTAGAAGGCATACAGGTTGGGGCAGTTGATTAAGTAAATTGTCAAGTTCTGCAATGGAACATGAACCGTTTGGTGGAATATAAATGGAGATAAGAGTGAGATTAATTCCAAGAACAATACGAACGACTACTGCTTCTAGATAAGTGGAAAGTTTAACGGGTTTCGATGGTACATTACTACGAACTAATATTGCTACTCCTCCTCTTGCTGGAGACTCAGAACATCTGTCACGCCTATATAGTGTATACCGTGAGAAGTATGGGGTATAATTTGGTGATAAATAAGTTTCCTGTAGACAAAAACATGCAGGATAATGCTGGTGCATTAAGTATTTTAATTCGTCAAGATTGCTTCTTAGTCCTCTACAATTCCATTGAATAATTTTCCGCATTACTTGGGTTTAGTTTAGGTGGATTGATCTGATCGTTTGTTTTTCCCTCGATCCTGTTTATATTTCTCTCGTTTTGAAAAGACTGGGGGAGTAATATCCATCTCATCATCAGAATGAAGCAGGAGAACAGCATCCTCATTATCTACCTTCTCATCGATTTCCATAGTTCGTTCAGTTGGTTTATTTTGTGCACGATGAGCATCTTTCTCCTTTAATAATGTGCCTGAGTTGGGAACGTCTTGTTGTGGTTTGGATGGCTTTGTATTAGTAAAATTTGATGGACTCTTTGTCTTTGTTGCTGTCAGTGTCTCACCATCTGCAAGGATGGATCTAGCCCACTGATTAAGAGATAATTTAGGAGGAATAGTAATATAAGTCTGTGTAGAAAATTCTTTAGTGTTTTTGACTGCATTGGGATATGTTTTGGCAGGCATCACATTTAATATTTGTTTCCGTGCCTCTTGGTAGGATACATTTTTCTCTACCTTGTACTTCATTATTTTCTTTCCCATTTTCCATAATTCGCAAGTTCTAGAATATGCGGGGTGACTACCCTGGCAATTGGGACACTTTGGCGTTGCAGCTGAACATTCAGTTTGGGAATGCTCTGATGAGCCACACAGGGGACAAATTGTCTTACCTTGGCATGCTGTTTGAGAATGACCATACTTCTGGCATTTAAAGCATCTAAGTGGATTTGGAATATAAGGTCGGATCTTACAGGAAGGAAGCCAGCTTTTACTGATTCTGGGAGATTCGGACTGCTGAACGTAAGGATAACATTTCTGGTGGGTGTAAGGACACCATCTTCTTTGGTCATAATTCTCTTAGCACCGACAACACGTTGTGTTTTAAGTTCTTCGGCAATTTCTTCCTCAGAAACATTAAGGAGGTCCCATTCCGAGATGACTCCCTTTGAGGTGTTTAAAGTTCTGTGCGGGGTTATCGAAATGGTAAGGCCTCCGAAGGTCGTTTGCTTCAGGAGTTGTTTAGAATGACTGGGATTGGAAGTCTCTATAAGAAGATCTCCTGAGCGAAGGCGTTTGACAATTTTGGTCGTTGTTGTTGTGGGGGTTTTCTGGTGCATAAGCTGCTTTGGCTATAATGCGCCTATTCCTTATTGTAATAAAATATGACAATTTCTTTTCACGTCAGAAAACGATAAATCAGAAATGAGTAAAAACTCCAATTTTCTTCAGAAAGTTAAAAAATTCAGGAATATTTGCATTGTCACCAATGACATTCTCTAGGGTTATTGGTTTCCGAAGGTTAACCAAAGATAGTAGGGTTGTATTTCTGTCTTGATTATAGTGTGGGCATTCAATGAGAATGTGTTTCACAGTCAAATTTAGAGAACAATATGGACACTGTGGTGGATCATCTCCTGTGAGTAAATGAAGGTGAGTCAAATGTGTATGGCCTATTCTTGATCTTGAAAGAAGTACTTCTCGTCTTGATGAACGGATACTGGAACGCCAAATTCTAGGATCCTGTTTAAACTGAAAAAGTTTGTTATTTGTTTGAGAGTGCCAGAGTGCTGTCCATTCTGTTAGGCATGCACCACGAATGATTTGTGGATAGTCTGATGCTGGAACAGGTATATTGGTTAAATTTAAGGTAGATGGATTTTTTGCAGCTTTATCGGCCAGTTCATTACCAGAAATTCCAGAATGTGCAGGAATCCATCAGAAGGTGATCAGTTGGTGGGGCTCTTCAATCTGCAATAATAATGTTCTAATTTCATTTAGAAAAGGGTGAACTTTATCTGTGGAGTTAGATAATGCCATAATTGAGCTGAGGGGGTCAGTGTAAATAACAAATTTTAATGAGCAGTCAGAACTGAGATTTTCTAAGGCTAGTTTAATTGCATATAATTCTGCTGAGAAGATGCTGAATTCAGGTGGAAGGGATGCTGAAATAGTGGTATTTAGGAACACTGCTGCTGCCCCAACGTTTGAGTTAGATTTAGAGCCATCTGTATAAATTAGAGAAAAGTCAAAATATCTGTGAGTGTGAATTGCATGAAGTTGTTTCACATTTGATGCTTGAAGAACATTTTTCCCCAATGGCAAAGGTAAGTGTCACAGGTGGGTAGAGGAGAACAAGACCATGGTGGTTGAGAGCATGTTACTACTTCTTGTACAGAATGAATGGGAACATTCCAAACCTGCATCAGTTCAAGAAGGCGAAGACCAGCTGGTTTTACTATGCTAGGCTTAATTCTGTAGAGGTTTTCTAATGGTGGATTGAATAAGTATGACTGAATTGGATGCGAGGCACAACTTTGTATTTTAACGGCATACTTCAGTAGCAGTGTTTTCCTACGTACAGTTAAAGGGGGCTCACGTACATCCATGTAGAGGCTATGTGCTGGTGATGTTCTGAAAGCCCCAAGTGCAGTCTTCAAGGCGCTGTGCTGAACTGGATCAAGCCAGCGCAAAGCACCTTCTCTGGCAGAATCATAGACAGGCGCTCCATAATCGAGACGGGATCGGATTAATGCCCTGTATAACCGAAGTAAGGAGGTGCGATCTGCACCCCATGTAAGGGCGAATAATGTTCTGAGTATATTTAACTTTTTTAAACAGGAAGTACGTACATTTTTAATATGGTCTAAGAAATTTAATTTGTTGTCAAGGATCAATCCTAGAAATCTGATGTTAGTAGTGACTGGGATGGAGACGTTGGAAATTTTAAGTTCAAGATCCAGATGGAGTTTGCGTTTTCTACAAAAATGGATAACAACTGTTTTCTGTTGTGAGAGCCGATAGCCATTACGGTTGGCCCATTGTTGTATTTTATTCAGTGATATCTGAAGCTGCCTTTCAATAGATCTCATGCTTTGGGAATGACAGGAAATGGAAAAGTTATCCGCGTAAAGACGTGATTCAACTGTGTTTGGAAGCTGTTTAGTGATGGAATCGATTCTAAGAGCAAAAAGAGTGGCACTCAGTACAGATCCCTGAGGAACACCTTCTTCCTGAATGAAAGTTGTAGAGAGGTCGTTTTGGTATTTTACTTGAAACGATCTAGTGTATAAAAAGTGCTGAACAAATATGGGAAGATTGCCCCGTAGACCGAGAGAAAGATCACTAAGTATGCCACATGCCAGGTATTGTCAAAAGCCTTCTGTATATCTATAGAAACCAATACCAGATGCTGGTGTTTAACAAAAGCATTGCGAATGGCAAATTCAGCCTTGATCATGAGATCTAAGCATGATCTATTTTGTCGAAAGCCATGCTGACTATTGCTCATTAGATGTTCTGGCTCTATGATCCAGACGAGTCTACTGTGGACAATTTTTTCAAGGATTTTGCTGAGGCAGCTGGACAGTTATATATTGGTCTATAGTTATGGGGATTGGTTGGATCTTTTCCAGGCTTCAGAAACGCCAAAACAATAGAGTGGTGCCAAGTAGCTGGATAAATTTTTTCTAAAAAAATACGGTTGTAAAAGACCAGGAGGAGGCGCAAAGCTTTGTCATCAAGATGCTGCAGCATGACATAATAGATGCCATCTGGTCCGGCGGCACCATTACTAGCTATTTTACTAGCATGCAATAGTTCAGAATATTGTAGAGGTTTGTTATATGGTAGAATGAGGGCAGTTTGGAAGTTAATAGAATACTCTTCTCGACTGTTTTTAATTCGTTGGAAAGATGTAGTGTAAGCTGATGTTGCTGAGATCTCAGCAAAAGTATTGCCCAAAGCATTAGCTATATCCGAGGGACTAGATAAATCTCGCCCATTCCAGGAGAGGACTGGAGAAGGTATGGTTGGAAACTTAACAGAAAGCTGTCAAAATGTTTTCCAAATTAATTTGCTGTCAGTGTTTCTGTTAATTGTTGATGCAAAACGGATCAAGGATTCTTTTTTTGGCTTGCCTCTGTATGAAACGTGCTTTTGCCCTTTCTTTTTTATAATTTATCAGATTGGCTGTGATTGGATATTGCCGAAATAAATTCCACGCTTTAATTTTTGCCTTTTTTGCTTTGGTGCATTCCTCATTCCACCAATAATTATAGTGCTTACGGCCCGGTGGATTTGATAATGGTATTGTATCTTTTGCCACGTTTAAGAGATGCGACGTAATGTAATCTGTCACATCATCAATACGCTGGAGACGGATTTTTTTCTCATCGAAAGAGATTGATGACTGAAATTTTGCCCAGTTTGCTCTTGTAAATTTCCATTTCCTGCAGGGTTTAGTTAAAGGAGTCTGTGCTATCAATACTTGGCATACGATTGGGAAGTGATCACTGTCCATAGGATCGTTTATAACATACCATTCTATAGTCGGGACCAGTGGTGGAGAACAAATGGAAAGATCTATTGCTGAGGTAATGTCCAGTTGGGAGGTGAATGTGAGTGTGCGTGCCAGTATTCAGTATGGCTAGGTTTAGTGCCTCTAAAAGGCTTTCAATGAGTCTCTACCTCGTCTATCTAATTTAGTAGCGCCCCATAGTGGGTGGTGACAATTAAAGTCCCCTAAAATACAGAAAGGTGGAGGTATCTGTATGATGAGGTCTTCAAGTTCTTTTAAACAGTATGTATGGTTTGGCTGCAAGTAGATTGACACAAGTGTTAATGAAATATGGAGCGTTATACGAACAGCAACAGCTTCTATTTCAGTTTGAAGTGGGATATGCTTTGTTGGGATCTTTGAATTTATCAGGATTGCAACACCACCATGGGCAGCATTTGCTGTATTACGATCTCTTCGATAAAGGCAATAGTTCTTTACGGAAGGAGAAATTTGTGAAGTTATGTTGTTGTTGTTAGGTTTGTTGGTGCATCAGCAACTGTGGCTATAATGCGCTGATTTCTGACTAGTATATCTTTGCTGTTGATGCTGATTCTGATAAAAATTTAAACAAGGTGATATTTATCAATTGATTTTAGGAAAACAAAAACGTCATCCATATCTTGACGATCTTCCAGAACATTACGTAGTGTTAATTGATTGCAATATTTGGAAAGTAAGGAGAAAGCAGTTTTTCGTTCTCTTAGATATAGCGGGCATTCGATAACGATATGCTTTACAGTGAGTGGACGTGAACAGTTACTGCATTGTGGGGCATCTTCCTTTCTTGATAGATAACTGTGAGTGAGGTAATGGTGACCTATGCGCAGTCGTGCTGGTACAGTTTCTTCTTTTCTATTTCCTCTCAGACTGGAACGCCACTGTTTGGGTTCTTTCTTTATTTCAAAAAGTTTATTATTTATTTCTTTTTCCCATATATGTTTCCACTGTTCTTTAGAGGTCTGCTGTATAATGGATTTATAGTCAACATAAGGTGTCCTGAAATTGGAAGAAATAGGATTTGAAGCATTTTTGGCAGCTAAGTCTGCCTGTTCATTTCCTGGGATTCCAGAGTGTCCAGGAATCCAACAAAAAATTATGCGGTGACCACGTGTATGAATTGCCATTAATTGAGTCCAGATTTGTTGTACCAGAGGATGACTGTCGGGGCGTTTACATTGCATACAATTCACGGCACTTAATGAATCGGTATATATTATGGATTGAGTATATGAGGCTTCTTTTATTTTCTCCAGGGCTAGTAAAATACTACACAACTCAGCAGTATAATTACTACATTCTGAGGGAAGCTGTTTGGCGATGATAGCATCCGGCAGGACTACAGCTGTACCAACCTTACTGGCAGTCTTGGATCCATCTGTATATATCTGCACATAACTCCTAAACGGAGTGGAGTGGGCCAGATGTAATTGTCTGATGGTAATATCTGGATGATTATTCTTTCTCCATTTCTGATAGTATTTTTCAATATCTATCGTGGGTATTTGCCATGGCTGGATTTGCATGCTAGTATCCTGCATTATGTTATTCATGCTGAGTCCCCAGCTAGTGTTTAGAGCTTGAAGCCTAATGCCAGATGGTTTGTTGACACGTGATTTAGTTCGATAGAGGTTTTCCCATTTTGGTGTGAAGAGATATTGCCATATCGGGTGATGTGGAAAGCTGCTGATTTTTGCGGCATAATTTAGGAGAAGAATTTGTCGCCGAAGGTCTAGCGGCGGTTCATTGGCTTCCGTATATAGACTTAAAGTGGGAGATGTACGAAAGGCACCCAGTGCTATTCGAAGTGCACTATGAGGAATGGGATCAAGCCATTTCAGTACACTTGGCCTGGCTGAGGCGTATGCAGGAGATGCATAGTCCAAGCGGGATCTAATTAATGAGCGGTATAAATATAGCAACATGTACCGATCTGCACCCCATGACATAGAGGAGATTACTCTGAGAATATTTAGTTTCTTAAGATAGCTGGTACGAACATATTTTATATGTTCAAGGAAGTTTAATTTTTTATCAAGTATTATAACAAGAAAATGAGTACTTGGTTGAAATGTAATACAATGGGAGTCTAACTGAAGGTTTGGATCAGGATGCAATGTAAGTTTACGGCGGTAGTGTACTGCAGTTGTTTTCGATTTAGAAATTCTGTAGCCATTGTTTTGGGCCCAAGAGACTATTCTATTAATGGTGACTTCTAGTTGTCTCTCATAAGTTGCATATTTTGAGAATGACATGAGATGGCAAGGTCATCAGCATGCAGGTATGCATCAACTGTGTTAGGTATACAATTGGTTATAGAATTGATCCTGATGGCAAAAAGTGTTGCACTTAGCACTGAGCCCTGGGGAACTCCCTCTTCTTGAACATATGTTCCAGAAAGTGACGAGTGGAAGAGGACTTGGAAGGATCTGTTAGATAGGAAGTTCTGAATAAATTTCGGGAGATGACCCCGAAGACCAGAGTTATGTAAGTCCCGAAGAATCCCATAACGCCAAGTTGTATCAAATGCCTTCTCGATGTCTACGCATATCCCCAAACGATCTAAATATACAAACCTACTGGATACCCTATTTAAAATTCAAACTACTCTCAACAGTAAATCCCAGCTAGACGTCATCTTCCTGGATATTTCATCTGCTTATGATAAGCTCTCAATTCCCGCTCTAATCTACATTCTGGAAAAGTACTTTGGCATTACTGGAAGCCTGCTAAAAACCATCAACCGCATCCTTACACCAAGACAACTCATCATCAGCTATAACTCCTTCCAACAGGAGTGCATTATAACGAGAGGAGTACCACAGGGAGGTGTCCTATCCTGTGTACTGTTCGCCGCTGCCCTTGAACCCTTCCTCGCAAGGTATACTGATTTTTCATCGTATGCAGACGACCTCAAATTATACATAACGTCTAAAGAAGCTGAACAAACTCACCTGACCAATCAGCGAGTCTCCGTCCTAATCGACAGCCTTGTAGCATATCTACTGCAAATAGGTCTGAAAATAAATGCATCAAAGTCAGCTCAACTTACCTTCACAAAAAAGAGAATAAAAAATGACATCACAGCCTATCACAATGGAGTGCAGATAAGGAAAGTGAAGTCTCACACCGACCTCGGCTTGACTTGGGACGAGGGCCTCACTTTTCAGATCCATTTCTCGACCATGAAAACGAAGACTTTCTCGGCGATGTGGGCTGACAAGAGCTGACGGGGTTACTGAACGTAGTTGTAGTCGGAGGATACGTTCAGCGGTGCCTACAACCTATCGCACTGTATGCATCAGCAATCTGGTCTTCTGCCCCGACGTCGTACATAAATAGATTCCTCGCAGTCGAGTACTGGGTAATGCGATGGATGAACTGGGTCACGGGCAATGCTTTCACCATCTCCAGGGCTGTGTTATATACCAACTTAAATATCACTCCCTGGAGAGTTCACATTGCATCCAGGAATATTCTTCGTCTTTCTCAGATGCTTACCGGTGTGATTGACGCCCCCAGTCTTCGAGGACTTATCTCTACTCCACGTGCTGGACGCAGTAATGACAGTCCCTACCTACCACTGCATTCTACACTATCCAACCTGTGCTGTCTGAAGAACTTCTTCCCAAACTACGCAGTGAACCTTTTCAATTCATTGACAATAGACCCTGTGAAATTCTCCGAAAGTAAGCAGTACAGAGTGTAGAGCATCTCAGAAGCGCACAGCTTACTCCAACTATAATCTTGACAATGAGTGAATTTGTAAACAATATTGTAAATATACACCCTTGTGTAAATTATTAATGTAAATAATTGTATTCGTGCATTTTTGTACACTCTTCTTATAGTACACTCTTCTTACAGTAAATAATGTAAATAATTGTAATTTTTGCTTTTTGTACACCCTTCTTATATTGTATATAATTGCAAGTCTTGCATTTTGTACACTAGCCGGTCGACTGTTTATAAGGGGTGAAAGCAAACACTTGCTATTTTAATAAACCGATTTTAATAATAATAATAATAATAATAACAAAGTGTTCATTTCTTAGAAAGGCGTTCCGAATATTTGCTTCCGCTTTGATAATGAGATTAAGCGTCGATCTACTTCTCCGAAAACCATATTATCTTGGACTCAGAATGTTTTGAGTCTCCAAATACCACGTTAGTCGGGTGTTAAATATTTTTTACATTGTTTTTCCCAAGCAATTTGTTAGGGAGAGAGGTCGATAGTTTCTTGGATCTGTGTGGTCTTTTCCTGGTTTCGGGAAGGCTCGCACATAAGAATGGCACCAGCTGGTGGGGTAATATTCCTCTCAGAAAATTCTATTATAGAGTAGTAAGAGACCAGTTAATGATCTTTCACTTAAATGGGAAATCATTGCATAATAAATTCCATCAGGACCTGGGGCACTGTTTTTCACTTTTGCGAGCGCATTAAGCAATTCAGTCATGGTCAACGGCAGATGGTATGAATGTTGGAGAGCGGTACTAAAATTCTGTTTATATTTTTCTGTACTGCGTTTTAGCATCTGAAAGGCTGGTTCATAGGCGGAAACAGCTGAGAGTGATTCAAAAGACGAACCGAATCGAATGCATTAGCAAGTTCCTCAGGTTCAGAAATTTCCTTTCCTTTCAGAAATAGAATCGGAGAAATAGCGAGTGAGTATTTGCCATTGATATGTTTGATTTTTTTCCAGACTGTAGAAGTATTTGTGAATCTGTTTATTGTGGCAGCATAGCGTGCCCATGCTTCTTTTTTACTCATTCGTCTTACATGACGAGCCTTAGCCCTTGCTCTTTTAAACTTTAGAAGGTTGGCTGAGGTTGGATGTTTTCTAAACTGATTCCAGGATTTATTTCTTTCTCTTTTAACAATGCTACATGCTTCATTCCACAACATTTTTGGATGGAGTCTGATTTTAAATGATGATTTCGGGATAGTATATTCAGCTGCTGTCATTATTCGTTGTGTAATATAGCTTACTGCAGAATCAATCTTGTCAGTTGCAATGATAGTGGCATCTAAATGAAATATTTCTTGATATTTAGCCCAGTTGGCCTTATCAAATTTCCAAATTGTTCTAATTCTGTTGATCAGAGGAGAACTTGTACAGAAATTACAGATGATCGGAAAGTGATCACTACCAAGAGGGTTGTCAGTAACTGTCCAGTCTATGAGAGGAAATATTGTTGGAGAACATACTGTTAGATCAATGGCAGAGCTTTAGCCAGATGGTACATGAACATATGTGTGATCACCGGTGTTTAAAATAGTTATATTGTGTTTATCCAAGAATTTCTCAATTATTTGTCCTCTACAGTCAAGTTGTTGAGAGCCCCACAGGGGGTTATGACAATTCCAGTCACCCAGAATACAGAAAGGAGCGGATATTTGTCCTACTAGGTCATCTAAATCAGCAAGGGTGTAAGCGTGGTTTGGTGACAGATGTAATGAGACTAATGTTATTGTTATGCCAATGGTGATACGGGCTGCAACTGCCTCCAACGGTGTTTGCAAGGGAACAGGTCTGGAGGGAATTGAAGAGTTTACTAACAGCGCGACTCCTCCGTGTGCTGCACTAGAGCAGTTTCTATCTTTTCTATACATGGTGAAGTGTTTAATTGTTAGAGATACTGCATTCGTCAGGTTTGTTTCTTGTATGCATGCTGCGACAGGCTTATATTCACTTAGGAGATCCTAGAGGTCATCTAAATTTGCACGAAATCCGCGACAATTCCATTGAATCACTGTGTGCATTGTGTTTTAAATGGAGGGATTGGTTTCTTACGGCGGATTTTTTGTTTGCGTTTGTCTACTTTTGTTTTTCTTTTTTTGGGAAGATTGGCCTACTCGTGTCAATGTCATCCTCTGGATGAATCTCAAGAATTGAATCATCTTCATCTATCTTTTCATCAACATCCATGGTATCGGATATAAATTTGGTAGTGTTGCTTCTTTCAGGGGTCTTGGCTCGTTCATTTGGTTTCTCATTAGGTTTCTTATCCGGAGGTATTGTTACAGGAGTATTTGCTTCTCGAGTAGCATATTTAGGAATAGGTTTTTCCTTTGATGAGGAGAGGAGTGATTTAGCCCAACCAGATATTGAGATATTTGGAGGGACTGAGCAGTCTGTCTGAGTTTCTAATGAACGTAGCCGTTAGGTAACTGAAGCATATGTAGGTGACTTAGCAGGTACTGCCAAATGTTTTTTAGCTTCTTGATAAGATACTTTCTGCTCAATCTTATATTTTTGAATATTCTTTTCTCTTTTCCATTGATGGCATTCCTTAGAGAAAAACAGAGTGGTTACCATGGCAGTTAGGACAAATTTGCATTTCAGTACTACAGTCGTGTGTGTGTATGCACTTTTGATCCGCAGTTAGCACAAGTGGCTACACCTCTGCAGACAGCTTGGGAATGACCAAATTTTTGGCACTTAAAGCACCCGACTGGATTTGGAATGTATGGTCTTACTTGGCATCTAAGATAACCAGCTTTAATAGAAGTAGGTAGATTAGGTGTTTTGAATGTTAGTATCACCGTCCGTGTGGGGACAGGCTCTCCATCTCTTTTAATAACAATTCTTTTTGGCTTGTACCACGTTTTGATCTCTTAGTTCATGCACAAGCTCATCCTCTGATACGTTCAATAGATCCCACTCTGATATTACCCCTTTAGAGGAGTTTAAGGTGGCATGTGGGGTAAACTTCGTGGGAATTCCACCAAAAGTGGATACATTCAATAGCCTCTCAGCACGTCTATCTTCAGTCATTTCGATTAATAAATCTCCGGATCTTAAACGCCGAACCATTTTTGGAGGGTCAGCCACATTTTCGAGACATTTCTGTATCAAAAATGGGGACAGCTTACTCAACGGTTGGTCTCTGGAGGAGTGTTGTATTAGAAAGAGAGGAGTGGTCTTGTCCATTCCTTCTTTTTTTTGTCTCTTAGCATGGGATACATTTGGGTCGTCATGATCTGGATTATGTTTGTCCAGTTCTGAATCATAAGATCCACACGAGAACTGTTTATTTTTGTCAATCGTTGCTCCGTTTAGCCCTGGGAGTGAGAGCTTTTCCTCCCAGATTTCCAGCCCCGCCACATGGAGGCAGGAGCGGTGCCACCTAGTGCCAAGCGGTTAGAGAGGTTAGTTTGTTAGTGCAAAAATTAATAAATATAGTAAGAAAAGAAAGGTAATTTTCCTTTCTGGGTTCTTACTTGGGATCTGTTAAGTACACAATCACTTACAGAGAAATGAGAATGAGAAAATCACTGGAAAGAAAATATAACTAAATCACTGAAAAGAAAATATAACTAAATCACTGAAAAAGAGCACTATAAATCACTTATGAAAATCGCTTGGCACTCGGGGCCTTGTGAAGTTAAATATGTTTCTTGGAGACAAAGAGCAACTGGCGAATACCAATTAATCAGATCGTGGATATCATCTGTGTTGCAACGAACGCCTCTGCAGTTCCATTGCAAAAAACATGGCATTATTTGTGTTTAACTGATGGAGCTGTATCTGACTGCTTTTTGAAGGTGACTGGCTCATGACGTTCTAATTTTGATTTATCTTTTTGGGAGAAAACTGGCCGACCAGTGTCCATTTCTTCTTCTTCAGCGTGAATTTCTAAAATTGGATCTTCCTGTATAGATGTGCCATCTGTATCCATGGTTGTGTCCTGGTTATTTTTCATTGCATTTGAGTTTGTAATATTGGATGTAGTAATACTCATTGCAGGAGGAGATGCTGCTGGTATTGTCAGAGGAGTATTGTTTGCCTGGTCTGAGACTTTGTGTTGTTGTTTACGTACACTTGGTTGTTTCTCAGAGAGGGCAGTTCTAGCCCAATCAGAAATTGATTTATTAGTGGAAACGGTGACATCTGTTTGAGTGGAGACTATTTCATATTTTTTTACTACATTGAATAGGTTAAATTTTTGTTTATAGTAGGTGTAACTTGTTTTCTTGTTTCTTGGTAGCTGACTTTATTCTCAACCTTGTATTTTACTATTTTTTTTTTCTCTGTTTTCCATTTTTCACAAGTTTTGGAATATGCAGGGTGGTCACCTTTGCAGTTAGCGCACGTCATTTTTGTAGCCGAACAGTCACTTTGATTGTGTTCTGAGGACCCACAATTGGGTCAGACTGGAACTCCTCTGCACACAGTTTGCGAATGGCCATACTTTTGGCATTTGTTACATCGTAAAGGATTGGGAATATATGGACCAATGCGGCATAGTAAATAACCTGCTTTTACAAAGGTGGGTAAGTCAGGGGTATTGAATGTGAGTATAATGTTTCTGGTAGGTGTAAGTTGATTGTCTTTTTTAGTCATTATGCGCTTTGCCTCAATGACATTTTCTCCCTGCAGCTCTTGGGTTATTTCTTCCTACCTGACATTTAGAAGATCTCAACTGGATATCACACCATTAGATGAATTTAGGGTTGCGTGCGGAGATATTTTTACTGGGATACCAGCGAAATTACTAAGTTGTAAAAGTTTCTCCGAATGTCTGTGGTTATTAGTTTCCACTAATAGGTCTCCTGATTGCAGTCTCTTAACAGTCTTAGGAGATCCTGCAATACCTTCGAGATGTTTTTGAATCACAAAGGGAGACAGTTTACTCATAGGTTGACTAGAGGGGGAGTGGAAAATTAGAAACGATGGGCAGGGTTGCTCCATCCTGTCAGCTTTCAGTCTTTTGGTGTTATTACCTAAATCGAGATTTGTGTCACGGTCATTGTAATTTTCTGTCCTGGAGCTCGAAGGCTCTAATGGTGGATAAGTATTTTTATCCATGTTAGCTCCTTTTGGCTCTGGTGGTTTTTCTTTACCTCCTAGGTTACCGGCCCCGCCACGGGGGGGGGGGGGGCAGGAGCAGTGCCACGAGGTGACCAAGTGGCTGTTAGTTGAGTTAGTACTATAGGAAAAAGAAACAGAAAGGTGTCTTTCCTTTCTGGGCCTTTGCCTACTACTTGTAGAGCGAAAGAGCTACTGAAATATAAAATGAAATGAAGAAAACGCTATTCAGAAATAAACAGAATATGTATCGGCAAAAGCTCTTTAGATAGTTCACTTGTATAAACGCACTGAAATCGCTTGGCCACGGAACGCTTGGCACCCGCGGCCGACAATTTTGGGAGTACCTGCTGCAGCCGCTATGCTTTTCTGCACAAGAAATGGCGATAAGCTACTAAGAGGTTTCATTGATAACGAGTGTAAAATTAAGAAAGCAGGTAGGTCATGTGAAGAATCATCTTTTTTGATTCTTTTTGCTTGAGATGACTCAAGTTCATGCGAGCATGCAGGCTCTACAGTCGGTGATATTAATGGATCCATAATTGCTCCTTTTCGCCCTGAGTATTGGATTATACTCAGATAACCAGCCCCGCCACGTGGAGGCAGGAGCGGTCCCACCAGTGACCAAGCGATACGAGATTAGTGGTTAGTTTGTTAGAGAAATTGGTTATATATATATATATATATATATATATATAAAAGAAAGGTGTCTTTCCTTCCTTGATACGAAGCTTAGTTCTTTATTTAGAAAAAGCCAAAATTAAATAACTTTATAAATAAAGAGGGTTTTATCCATCTCTACAATCTGTCGCTTAGAGAAAAGACGCTTTCAAATCACTTTGGAAATATCGCTATGATCACTCGCTTGGCACTCGGGGCCATATATTAAAACTCTGCAGTTCCATTGGATTATATCCCCATTATTTGGTTTTGGAGAAAGGGTCAGACTGTTTCTTAAATGTCGCTTTACGCTTTTCAAGTTTATGTTTTTCCTTTGGAAAATATGGTTTGCCGGTATCCATCTCTTCTTCCGTAAAAATCTCTAGTACTGATTCCTCTGCTTGATTGGTCAATTCTGTATCCATTTGTTCCGTTGGCTTCTGGCTTATGTTTACGTTTAATATTACGTTTTATATTACGTTTTTCTGTGGCTTTTGTTTCTGAGTGTTTTGCATTTGGAGGTACGGATAGTGGTGTGTTTGTAACTTTCTCTTTTTGTTTTGGCTGGGATGTGATAAGTAGACCTCGTGCCCAGTCCGAAATAGACTTCTTTGGGGGAATCATGAAATCTGTTTACGTCTCTATTGTACGCCGATTCTTTATGACCTGTGCATAGGAAGGTCTGTTTAAAATAGTCGGGAGTACAGTTCTCTTAGCTTCTTAGTATGTGACGGAGTGTTCTACTTTACATCGTTGGATCTGCTTTTCTCTTTTCCAGAATTCGCAGTTCTTAGAATAGGCGGAATGATTCCCCCTTACAATTTGGACACTTCGGTTGCTCGGCTGGACAGTTCTAATTGGTATGATCTTGAGATCCACAGTTGGAACAGATAGGAACTCCACGGCATGCCATTTGTGAATGACCATATTTTTGGCATTTAAAGCAGCGGAGAGGATTCGGAATGTACGGTCTTATGTTACAATTTAGTTATCCGGCCTTTACCGATGTAGGTGGTTTGGGAGTGTTAAAGGTCAGTATCAAATTTCTAGTTGGAGTAAGTATACCATCTCTAATGACAATAATCCTTCTCACAGCATTGACACCTTGATCTTCTAGCTCATTTTTAATTTCCTCTTCTGAGACACTAATAAGGTCCCATTCAGAAATTACTCCTTTTGATGTATTTAGGCTGTTATGGGGAGAGACTGCTACTGGGATCCCTCCAAAAGTTCTCATCTGAAGCAGTCTTTCTGCATGTTTTGCATTGGCTGTCTCGACTAAAATGTCGCCTGATTTCAGTCTCTTGACATTTTTTGGTGTTCCAGCTACACTTTCTAGACATTTTTGGATTACAAATGGCGACAGTTTTCCCACTGGCTGTTCTGATGTTGAATGAAGGACTAGAAAGGTAGGTGCATGAAGCGATGTTATGTCCTTTTTTTGTCTTTTGGTAACATTTGTCTCATTATCCTCATTTTTCCGACTCAAAGGAGTCGGATCTTTGGGATCTGTGGTTGTGATATTTGGATCATTCATGTTTGCTCCTTTTAGCCCTGGGAGTGAGAGCTTTTCCTCCCAGGTTTCCGACCCCGCCGCGGGGAGGCGGGTTCGGTGTCACCTAGTTACCAAGCGAAAGTTGATTAGTAGTTAGTAGAACTAGAAAATAAATAAAATAAAGGTGTCTTTCCTTTCTTAGGATCTTTTTTTGTGCTGATACTTTTCAGCAACTATATATATATATATATATATATATATATATATACAATAGAGAATTTTCTTTAAACTCTATAAATGTGTATCACTATCACTTTAGAAATCGCTTTATGATCGCAGAGATATCTCCTGATTACTAGAAACGCTTGGCACTCGAGGCCGTCTCCAGATGAAATTAAGTCTAGAATCTGTTTGTAGGCTAAAATAGGATTCATCAGAGAACAGAACTGTACATCCTATGCCAGGGCTGACGTTTGTTTGTTTCGGGATTTATTAGGCGCATCGGCAACTATGGCCATAGTGCGCCACACATATGGTAAGTATGCATGCTATTTATTCTCAAATAGAGATAATGGGGAAAAAACATTTACCAGAAAGTAACTTTTTAACTAACTAAAGGAGGTGATATACTTTAATCATCTTGAGAAAGTTATAAATGCTTCAGACATTTGTTTCATTAATTAAAAGTGAAGTAAGTGTAGGAGGATCTTCGGTTGTCGCTGGAGTGCAAAGATTCTGTCGTTGTCTTGTATATTTTGTGCATTCAACAAGAATGTGTTTCACTGAAAGCATTGTATCACAGTAATGACACTGAGGAGTATCTCTCCTCTTAAAAGATAACTATGAGTGATATTTGTGTGACCTATTTGCAGATGAGCCAATATTACCTCTTGATGTCGGACTGAACTGAAGCTGGAAGGCCATCGCTCAAGGTTTGGCTTGATACTTCGAAGCTTATTGTTAGGTTGATTTTTCCTTGATAACTACCACTGACACATGCATTTTTCCTGGATTATTGGTCGATAGTCTTGATGAGGCACTTTCCACTTGTTCTCGGGTGGTACGTGAGCTAATTTGGCAGAATTGTCCGTTAGTTCATTTCCGGTAATTGCCATATGTCCTGGGACCCAGCAGAAGTGTATGTTTTTCCCAAGTTCTCATAAGGTATGTAAAGAGCTGACTATTCCTTTCACGACTGGGTGGGTGATGTTCATGATGTTTTTTAGCGCTTGAAGTGTACATAAAAAATCTGTGAAAATTATGCTGTTGTTAATATTAGAGGACTGAATGCAATTCAGTGCAACATGAATTGCTATTTGTGCGACGAAGAATATATAGAACTCACGTGACAACTGATAAGCTAATGTGACGTTTGGAAAAACTGCGGAAATTCCAACGTGGACATCATTCTTTGTCCATCGGTAGGTACTACGACAAAGCTGGGAAACTAGTCCACAGCTGCGTGGTACAGTTGCAATAAATTTTCTCCATGCAATGTAGATTTATTCTATTCATGTAGACGTACGTCACATGAAGGTGGAGTGATATTCCAAGGAGCAAGACAAGATGGGAGGCTATGTGCCACATTGTCTAAGGTTAAATTTAGTTCTTCTAAGAGGTGTTTTATTCTCATACCCAAATGACGGTTAGCATTAAGGCTTGCTGTGCTGTGATGTGAAAAGTATCTGCCAGTTTGGGTGTTCTGGCATAGATTTAATTTTATAGGCGTAACGTAGTATCAGTTGTTGTCGTCTGTTTGAGAGAGGGAGGTTCATGTGCTTCAGCATATAGGCTATGTATTGGAGACGTGCGAAATGCTCCTAAGACAATGCGTATTCCACTATGATGGATAGGTTCAAGCCAGTGAAGGGCACTAGGTCTTTATGAACTATACACTGGTGCTCCGTAGTCAAGTTTCGATCTTATTAAGGCTCTATATAGCCGTAATAGAGTAAGGCGATTAGCTCCCCACTTAGTCGCAGAGAGAACCCGGATGATATTTAGTTTTTGTTGACATGATGTTCTTAGTCTTTTGATATGGTCAACGAAAGTGAGTTTATGGTCTAAAGTGATTCCTAAGAACCGTATGCTGGAATGAACTGCTATTTGTTGGCAATTCAGTTGTAGCTCCGGATTCGGGTGGAGTTTGCGTTGGCGGAAAAATGAATGCAAGATTTTTTTTTCCCGACAAAGTTGAAATCCATTAGTCTGAGCCCATGAACAGATCTCAGTCAGTCATTGCCCCTTGCAGCCCTCTCTCAACAGTATTCATGTTTTTCGCATGACATCAAATACTAAGGTCGTATACAAAGAGTGCTTTATCAATAGTGTTTGGAAAATGTCCGACAATGGTGTTTATTGCAATTATAAAAGTGAAGCACTAAGCACAGAGCCCTAAGGAACTTCTTCTTTTGAAAATGCTTGGGACAGTAAGGTTTTAAATCGAACCTGGAATGTACGCTTGCATAGGAAATTCTGTACGAAAATCGGGAGGTGAGCCCGAAGTCCATGGCGATGTAATTCACGGAGTATTCCATACTTCCACGTCGAATCATAGGCCTTACTGATATCAAAACAGACTTTTAAATTTAAATTTAAATACATGATGTTCCGATCTGTGGAATGCATTCCGAATGGAATTCTCTTGTCTGACTAGTATATCTAGTGTAGATCTGTTTTGTCGAACGCCGAATTGTGCAGAATGTAGCCGATTGAAATTTTCAAGGTACCAGATCAGTCGGCGGTTCACCATCTTTTCGGGAATTTTGCAAATGCAACTGCTCAATGCAATAGGTCTATAATATAATAAGTGGGATTTTTAGGGTCTTTACCTGGTTTAGGAAAGGCAAGGACCGTAGCATGATGCCATTGATTGGTATTGGTATTGGTATTGGTATTTTTTGGGCACAAGGGCAACTTGGGCCAAAATGTGCCTGTTCTTATGACATGTTTTTATATAAAATTTGGTTCCAGTTTGTAATCATAGAAAATCATATATTTGTATCTGCTTAAGAAAGGTAAATAGTTCTTTTAAATTCGCATTTTTTCCAATAATATGGGCAAGTGATAGAGGCTCTTTCAGTTGTGACAGTGAAGGGAAACTATTTTTTCGGAAATAAGAATACTGCTTACAATCTAAGAGTATATGCTTGACGGTAAGTGGTAAAGCACAATGAGTGCATTGAGGTGGGACCTCCTGCTTGAGTAGATATATATGGGTTGGATGTGTATGCCCTATGCGTAATCTTGCTAGCACAACCTCTTCATGTCTGTTTTTTCTTAAGCTAGATTTCCATAGTGCTGGTTTCTCTTTGATTTCAAGCAATTTGTTGTTCGTTTGTGACCTCCAGATTTCAGACCACTGGATTGTATTGATTTTTTTAATTTGCTTCAAATAATCTACGTATGGTACTTGGTAATGTGATGGTATTGCACTGTTTGGTTGTTTGGCTGCCTGATCTGCTCTCTCGTTACCTATGATACCAGAGTGCCCTGGGATCCAGCAGAATAGCACTGCATGATTCTTACTTCGTAGGTGGTTTAAGCAGGAAAAAATTTGTTTTATGATGGGATGCGATATTGAAAGTTTATTGTCCAAAGCGGATACTGCACTCATGGAATCTCTGTATATTATACTGCTAGTATTGTGGGAAGAGTTTATATTTTCTAGGGCTAATTTTATTGCGTATAATTCTGCAGTGTAACTGCTACACTCAACTGGTAATGATATTGAAAGTGTAAAAGTGGAAAAGACAGCTGCAGCACCAACAGAAGAGTCTGTTTTCGAACCGTCTGTATATATTATACAGCGTTGAGCATTGTTGAGGGCATGGTCCTTATGTAGCTGTTTTATACTTTCATATGGCAGGGATTTTTTTCCCCATTGCTGAAAATAGTTATCACAGTGAGGGAGAGTTACAGACCAGGGTGGATCAGGTACATCTTTCGCTTGAAGCATATTGTCAAAATTTATGTCCCAGGCATGTATCAATTCTTTTAATCGAATACCAGAGGGGGTGTTTTCTGTAACTTTGCTGTTGTAGAACGTGATCCAATCAGGGTTGAGAAGCAATGGTCGAACAGGATGGGCTGGAAGGCTTTGAATTTTGGCTGCATAATTAAAGAGCAGCATTTTCCTTCTAAGGTGAAGTGGAGGTTCATACGCCTCTACATACAGACTCTGGACAGGGGATGTTCTAAAGGCTCCTAGCGAAGTACGAAGGGCACTGTGTTGGATGGTGTTCAGTCTGGTTAGTGCACTTTTCCTAGCAGAGTCATAGACAACAGCTCCATAATCTAATCGGGACCTGATAAGAGCACGATACAGATGTAGGAGAGAGTATCTATCAGCACCCCATTTCATGGCAGAAATGGACCGAACAATATATAGTTTCTTTAAGCATACTGTTCGGAGATATGTTATGTGAGAAACAAAGTTAAGTTTGGTGTCCAACATTAAACCTAGGAAACGAAGATTACTGGTGAGTGGTATCAGGTGGTTCTTTAGCCGTAGTTCCGGTTCCGGATGCAGCTTGCGTTTTTTGCAAAAGTGAATTGCAACAGTTTTTTGTTCTGACATACGATATCCATTCTGCTGTGTCCATATTTCTAGCTTATTTATGGAGAGTTGCAGCTGTCTTTCAACAGTATGAATATTTTTTGAACTGCAAGATAGAGTGAGATCATCAGCGTACATGTATAATTCAACAGTATTGGGAATGTTGTGGGTTATAGTGTTCAGCCTGAGTGAAAAAAGAGTAGCGCTAAGTATTGACCCTTGTGGGACACCTTCTTCTTGGTTATAAATTCGAGTAAGTACTGTTTGATAACGGACCTGAAAAGTTCTATTTTGGAGAAAGTTTTGAATAAATTTCGGTAAATGTCCCCGCAGTCCTAGGGAATAAAGTTCTCGCAATATGCCATACCTCCAGGTTGTGTCAAAAGCCTTTTCAATGTCCAAACTTACCATTACAAGGTGTTCATTTCTCACATAAGCATTACGGATATTAGTCTCTGCTTTCACCATGAGATCGAAAGTGGATCTGGTTTGTCGAAATCCAAATTGATTGTTGTGTAGCAGCTTTTCAGTTTCAAGAATCCAGGTAAGTCGCCTGTGTATCATTTTTTCTAGAGTTTTACCCGGGCAACTGGTGAGGGATATTGGTCGATAATTTTGTGTGAGTGATTGATCTTTTCCTGATTTGGGAAAGGCTAGAATAACAGCGAGTTTCCAGGTAGAGGGATATACACCTTCAAGGAAGATCCGATTAAAGAATGTTATTAGCAAATTCAGAGATATATTATTTAGATGTTTTAGCATTACATAATAGATTCCATCAGCTCCGGCAGCGCTATTTGGTGATCTTTTTATTGCTGTTTGGAGTTCACAAAGACGGAAAGGTTGATTGTAGGCTAGAAACTGGGTAGTTTGGAAATGTATCTTATGTTTGTCTGCTATGGCTTTAGTTTGTAGAAAGGAAGTATCATAAGCAGTAGTAGCGGAAGTTTCGGAGAAAGTCTCTGCAAGCGCGTTGGCTATTTCTTGTGGTGAAGATATTTCTTGTCCGTTCTTGGTTAAAATTGGAGCAGAAACCGGTAAAAATTTGCCATTTAGTTGTCGAATTTTTTTCCAAATAATTTTACTGCTGGTGTCTTTTGTGATAGAAGACGCAAACTGTATCCATGATTCTTTTTTGGCTTGTCGTCTAATTTGTCGTGCTTTTGCCTTAAGCCTTTTAAACTGAATTAGGTTGTGGGTGGTTGGATACTTACGGAACAGATTCCAGGCTTTATTTTTTTCCTTTTTCGCTATGGTACAAGCATCATTCCACCAATGTCTAAGATTTCTGTGTTTGGAAGCAGAAAACATTGGTATTGCTTTGGAAGCTGCTGCTATTATTTGTTTGGTAATGTGCTCGGTGACATCATCGATGGACCCTAGTTGTATCAATTGGCTATCAAAGGAGATGGAGACAGAAAACTTTTCCCAATCTGCTTTAGAAAATTTCCATAATACCCGATGATCAGGGCAAGGTGTCTGCGTTGTTTGGATTCTGCATATTATTGGGAAGTGATCACTGTTGTACAGATCATTTAAAACCGTCCAATCAATAATAGCAAGTAACTCAGGGGAACAAATAGACAAGTCAATTGCCGACATACATCCCGTGGAGAGATGAGTGTAGGTGTTTTGACCAGTGTTTAGCAAAGTTAGGTTCACTTGGTCTATGAGCTTTTCTAGCAAGTGCCCTCTATTATCCATGTGAGCAGATCCCCATAGCGGATGATGTGCATTTAGGTCACCAAGAAGACAAAAATGAGATGGTATTTGTTTTATAAGATCTTCTAATTCTTGAAACGTGTAAATATTGTTAGGTGGAAGGTACAAAGAGACGAGAGTTATTGTTTTTCCCATTGCTACACGAACTGCAACGACTTCTAAGTGGGTCTGAAGAGGAATGTTTCTTGCTGGAAATTTACAATTCACTAAAATTGCAACTCCACCATGTGCATGCTTGAACTATTTCTATCTTTCCTATAGGCTGTAAAATGTTTAATCGAATAAGTTACCTTTGGATTTAAGTAAGTCTCTTGCAAGCAAATGGCTACCGGATTATATTGCGAGATCAAATCATATATATCATCGGTATTACTTCGTAAACCTCTGCAATTCCATTGTACGATGTACATCATTATTTGGTTTTAGAGAGGGAAGATGATTCTATCTGTTTCTTGTAAGATGGAGCAGTTTGCTTTTGACGATCATGTTTTATCTTATCCTTTCTTGGAAAAAAAGGGCGTCCGTATTCTGTACTCCCTTCTACCTCATCGGTACCAGTAGATGAACATCCAGTTTCCATGTCATCTTCTGCATGAAGATCAAGGACTGTTTCTTCTTGTGCATTTACAGCTTCGCTGTCCATGCTGCTTGAATTTGGTTGTTGCAATTCAGTGGCGCGTTGCCTTTGTGGTTTCCTTTGTAATTTATCAATTGACGTAATTTTAGACGGAACTGAGAGTGGAGTATTGTTTATTTCGTCGATTGAAACAGGTTTATTAGCGGGCTGATTTGTCAAAAGTACAGATCGTGCCCATTCTGCAATGGATGTGTTAGGTGGGATTGACACTTCTGTTTGGATAGCAACAGCTTGACAGTTTTGGGTAGCAGTAGCATAGCTGCGTTTTGGCATTGTTACCTTGTCTTCTTGCTTCTTGATATGATACTTTGTTTTCAATCTTAAACTTCTGTATCTTTTTTTCCATTTTCCACAAATCACATGATTTTGAATAAGCTGGGTGATCATTCTTACAGTTTGGGCACTCTGGAGATTTTGCAGTACAATCTGTTTGAGAATAATTTTTCGAACCACAATTAGGACATGTAATTTCTCCTCTGCATGTTGTTTGAGAATGACCAAATTTTTGACATTTGAAACACCTTAAGGGATTTGGAATGTATGCCCGGACTCGGCAGTGGAGGAATCCTGCTTTCACTGAGTTTGGTAAATTTGGTGTACTAAAGGTCAATATGATATTTCGTGTTGGAACTAGTTTATCGTCCTTCCTGATCATGATTCGCCTTGCTTGTGTTACTTTTTGTTCTTGTAATTCCGTAACTATTTTCTCTTCGGTGACGTTTAGTAAATCCCACTCACTTATAACTCCTTTGGAGGAGTTCAGTGTATTATGCGGGGTGACTTTAATTGGGATTCCGCTTATAGTTGAAAGATTCAATAACAGTTCAGAGTGTCTTGCTTGCGTGGTTTCAATTAATAGATCTCCTGACTGGAGTCTTTTTACCATTTTTGGTGTTCCTGCTGAGTTTTCAAGACATCTTTGAATGACAAAGGGAGACAATTTGCTTACTGGTTGATTCGATAGTGAATGCATTATCAGAAAAGCTGGTGGTTCTGGTTTGCTAGAATCTGTTCTCATTCTTTTTGAGAGACTTGGATCATGTTCCCTTCTACGGGTGTCAATATGTTGAGAGCCTGTTGGCTCTAGTGGTGGATATTCGTCGCAATCCATTGTTGCTCCTTTTCGCCCCGGGAGAGGAGCTTCCTTCTCCCAGGTTACCGACCCCGCCACGTGGAGGCAGGAGCGGTGCCAACTATTGGCCAAGCGATCAGAAGAATAGGAGAGCAGTACGTTGCTAGCGATAGCAGTAACGTTGCAAGCGGGGTTAGCAGTAACGTTGCTAGCGTTCAAGCAGTGAAGTTGCTCAGCGAGGGAAGCAGTAACGTTGCGAGCGGTCAGCAGTGACGTTGCTCAGCGAGGGAAGCAGTAACGTTGCAAGCGGTCGGCAGTGACGTTGCGAGCGGTGGAGGGTTTATGAAAGCTCTAGTACTCACTCTAGGAAAAACGCTAGAAAACGCACTATAAAGATCGCTTGGCACTCGGGGCCTGATGCTATTGATTAGGGAATTTATCTTCCAGGAAGAGTCTATTGAATAGATGAAGAAGTGATTGTAATGATTCGTTACTTAGTTTCTGTATCATGGAACAGTGAATATTATCTGGTCCTGTAGCGCTGCGTCTAGATGTTGACAAGGCTCTATGCAGTTCATGGATGTAAAAGGTAAGTTGTATTGTTCATCTCCTTTTGAAGAGAAGTTTAACTTTTCTTTTTCTAAACTTGTTTTCTATCTTCTGAAGTTTGGTGTATAACTTTCTGTTGCTGATGTTTTGGCAAAGGTTTCACCTAGTATATTGGCAATTCCAGCAAGATCATTTACATTCTGCCCTCTCCATTCCATGATGGGTAGAGGTGTCGCTTGATATTTTCCACTCATTTTTCTGATTGCTTTCCAAATTTCATGTGTAGGTATTGGTATTGGTATTTTTGGGCAGAAGGGCAACAAGGGTCAAAATGTGCCTGTTCCTATGACATGCTTTTATTTAAAATTTCGGTCCAGTTTGTCATCATAGAAAATGATATATTCGTATATGCTTAAGAAACGTAAATATTTCATTTAAATTCGCATTGTTTCCAATAATATGGGCAAATGATAGAGGCCCTTTCAGTCGTGACAGAGAAAGGAAACTAAGTATCCTTTCCATACGAATAGCGAATGGTTGATTGGCAGTCTGGCGAGTGGTGTACAGATTTTCCCTGCGTGGCTCAAAAACGGGTGTCCACGTCGAATGGTCTGGCAGAGATTTTAGTTTCAAAACATAATGCAGAGTTTTGCTTAGTTATTTTTATTTTTAATTCTTTTTATTTATTTAATTTTTTTTAATTTTTTTTATTTTTTAGGTCCTAGCTACTGAAATCTCAGAAAACTAAGTGGCAGGACTTGCCAGAGTACTTATTTAAAATATTGGTGTACCTGGTCGGTCTCCACGGGGCGAAGTGTGGGCAACGTCTGGCCTCAGCAGAGGCCTGGCGGCTAAATGGCCAGAAGAACAACGATAACAACGATACACAACACTACTCATGTACAGTACCCATACACTTTTAAATCTCTGGCCTTTACAGCGACAATGTAAACTACGCGGAGATGGGGGAAACCCCTGGTGCCGTTTGACCTCAAACAAACTTTACACTTTACACACTGCAGAGACAATTGTGTCCTACGAAGCGATAACGAGGGCTCATTCGCTTCGACATATAGGCTCTGGACAGGGGACGTTCGGAATGTTTCAGTGGCAATACGAATCGCCTGATGGTGGATGGGATCCAGCCATAGGAGTACGCTGAGTCTAGAAGATGCATATACCTGGCACCCGTAATCCAACTTTGATCGCACAAGTGCACGATAGAGGTGCAAAAGGGTGCACCGGTCAGCGCACCAAGAATGTGAAGAGTTTGCACGTAGGATATTCAAGCCTCTCGCGCACTTCGTACGTAGTTGACGAATGTGTTGTAGAAAAGTCAACTTTCTATCAAATACGAGCCCAAAGATCTAGTCTCAGGTACTATTGGAATAGTATTAAGTCCAAGCCTCAATTCAGGTTAGGGGTGAAGATTGCTTTTTCTGAAAAATGCATGCAGTCTTCTGTGGAAAGAACCTGAATCCGTTATTCATTGCCCATGAGTTAAGATGGTCAACAGCATGTTGCAGTTGCATCTCAATTACCCCCATGTTGCAGGAATGAGAGAATATGCTAAAATCGTCAACATAGAGCGCACAATTTACAGTTGGAGGAAGTTTTTCTCTGATGGTATTCATTTTGATGGCAAAAAGCGTAACACTTAAAATGGATCCTTGAGGTACTCCCTCCTCTTGACTAAAAGAGCGAGAGAATGTAGCTCCTACACGGACTTGAAAAGATAGATAAGATATAAATTTTTTTATAAAATTTGGGAGATGACCTCTAAGGCCGATGCTATAGATGTCTTTTAAAATTCCAAATCTCCAAGTTGTGGCATATGCTTTTTCCATATCGAAGAACAAAGGCACCAGGTTTTCTCGTTTTAAAAAGGCATCTCGAATTGAAGTTTCGAGCCTGATTAAATGGTCAAAATTTGACCTGTTCCTACGGAAGCTGCACTGCAATGCGGAGATGAGCCCATTTGCCCCCAAATACCATATAAAGCAGGCATTGACCATTCTCACCAGAATTTTCCACAGACAGCTGGTCAGAGCAATAGTTCTTTGGGATTTTAGGATCATCTTTTCCTGGCTTAGGAAAGGCAATCACGAATCCCTTATGCCAGGAATCTGGAAATTGCTCTTCTTGAAATATTCTGTTATATAGAAAGAGCAGTTGGTCCATCTATTTTGCTGACAGATGCTTTATCATATCATATTGGATAAGATCTGGTCCAGCAGCACTTACCTTGGTAAAAGTTAGAGATGTTTTTAATTCTTCCGGTGGTGAAGGGCCCCTTATAGTGATAAGACTTTTTTGATTTAAAGTTAATTGGCTGCTTTTCGAGTTTGTATTTCCAGACCGGAAATTCGGGGGAGTAAAATGATGTTGACGAGATGGCAGAAAAGGTCTCCCCAAGTGCGTTGGCTATTGCAGTTGGGTCCGCAATAACGCATCCATTATATTCCAGGACCGAATTAGGCTGTGATGTATATTTACCCTTAATTTCCGGATTCTATCCAAGATAGCAGTAAAGTGGATGGGTAATAGTAGATGTAAAAAAAAAAACTTGGTAATAGTAGAACATTCTTTCCAGGATTTTGTACAAGCAGCTCGTCAGAGCAATAGGACGCTATTTTTTGGTATTTTTAGATCCTTTCTTGGTTTCAGAAAGGGAAGGACGGTTTCCATATGCTATGAGCCCGGAAATGCCTCTTCAATATAAATTCTATTATAGAGACAGAGCAAACGATCCATGGATTCTGATGGAAGGTTTTTAATCATCCATAATGGATGTCCTCTGGCCCAACAGCATTCGCCTTGTATAGTTGAGAGTGCTGCTTTTAAAGGGCTGATTGTATTTCTCGCAATTGTTAGAGGACAGCTTCAGGTGACATTTTTCTTATCTTTGTTTGAGCGCGAGGAACTCTGGCGGGTACGATGTTTCTGAAGACATCTGAGCGAATGTCTCCCCGAGAGTATTTGCATTTGCAGTTCAATCTGCAATTGTACATCCATTATGTTAAAGAATCGATGACGGATGTGAGGTGTATTTGCCCTTCATTTTCCAAACTTTATCACACATGGTTTTGGGACTGGCAGTCCGTGTAGGGGAAGATGAAAATCTGATCCAAGATTCCTTTTGGCTTTGACGTCTGATGTTCCATGCTTTTTGCACGTGCACGTTTGAAGGATATTAAAGTATCAGGGGCTGGGGTAACGACGAAATATTCCCCATGCTTGGTTTTGAGCCTTCCTTGCTGCTGTGCATTCTTCATTCCACCATGGATTTGGAAAACGTTGAAAGCGGGACGATGTCCTTGGAAATGCAGCTGCCGCTGCATTTCCAAGGGCTTATGATATGAAAAGTGCCACCCGGAAATTGGGGATGATGAGTTTCAGTACGGCTTGTATAATGTATTTAGGAAGGATAGGTTAGATAGAAGGGGTGGTGGTGTAATGCTTCTTATCAGAAGCAGCCTAAGTGCGACGATAGCTTTCCCGGATTCAGACGTTTCACATGCTAGTATAGAGTCTGTATGGTGTGAGATAGTTGGAAACAAAGGTATAATGCGAGTAGGAGTAATCTACAGACCAGGTGATTGTGAAGATTATGACAAAAGCCTCTACATGCAAATGGAATGGGCAAGTAAGCGTCAATGCCCTTATTATGGGTGATTTCAATCTGCCTCTAATTGATTGGAGTAAATGGGAAGGAAACTCGACATGGGGAACAAAATTTTTAAATCAACTAGATGACTGTTATTTATATCAACATGTCAGGGAAAATACTAGAGAAAAGAATATCCTAGACCTCATCATCACACATGAATCAGATGACATAACAGGGCTGACAGTAGAGGAACCAGTAGCAGGAAGTGATCACGGAGTTCTACGGTGGATGATGACGAGAGAGGTAGCAGAAGTAAAAGGCAAAGGAATGGGTTTTAACTTCAGAAAAGGAAATTACGATGCCTTAAGGTACTACATGGCCTCTATTAACTGGGTAGATATCGCGCAGAGAATGAATACGATTGAACTGTGGTACGCTTTTAAAACATTAATCACAGATGCCTTGAATGCGTATATACCATTAAAAAAATACTCCACGAGGAGGGTTCCAAGTTGGATGACTAGTGAAGTTGCCGCATTACTTTAGCAGAAAAAGGTGGCATGGAAAGGTTACAGAACAATAAAAAGTACTGAAGCCTATAACAGCTACAAGGTGATGTGTAATAGAGCCACAGAAAAGGTTCGACAGGCAAAGGCAGTTTATGAGAAATCACTAGCAAACAGAGCAAAGAGGGGGGATAAAGAATTCTTCACATATATAAATGCCAAGAAGAGCAGGACAAACCAGATCGGACCTTTATGTAAGGGAAAGGGGATAGTAATAAATACACCAGCTGCCGTTGCAGATGAACTCAACAGTTATTTTGCATCGATATTTACAAATGAAAAGCCTTTTGTGGCAAAGGGAAATTGTGGGAGCGAAGTTAAAAAATATGTAATTAATGATATTGAAATTTCGCAAGATTATTTAATGAAAAAACTTTCGAGCCTACAGACCAGTAAGGCTCCTGGAGTTGATGGAATATACCCTATAATCTTAAGAGAGGCGGCAAGCGAGTGCATTGAACCATTGAGCCTAATTATGCGAGCATCATTAGACTCTGGGGAGATTCCCTTGGATTGGAAAAGTGCAAATGTATCTCCCATACATAAGGGTGGCTCTAAAAGTGAAGTTGGAAATTATCGACCTGTCAGTCTGACTTCAGTAGTAGGGAAAATCATGGAGGCAATGATCAAGGGTGGAATTCAGGATCATTTGGATCGAATTGAAATTCTCAAGGATACTCAGCATGGTTTCGTAAAGGGAAAATCATGTTTAACAAATCTGGTTCGCTATTTCGAAAGGGTCACTCACGAGCTGGATTTAGGGAATAATTTCGACATTGTTTATTTAGATTTCAGCAAAGCTTTTGACTCAGTCCCACATGAGCGGTTGCTTTATAAGCTGGAACAGGTTGGAATCACTGGGAAAATCCTTAGATGGATAGAAGGATGGCTTCAGGGCAGGAGGCAGAGGGTTGTGATAAATGGCTATTCCTCAGATTGGGTTGATGTAAGAAGTGGGGTTCCCCAAGGATCAGTATTAGGACCACTGTTGTTTTTAATTTTCATAAACGACATTGATGAAGGGATAGAGGGCGTGATGTCTAAATTTGCAGATGATGTTAAAATTGGGAGAGTAGTTAATGATCACTGTCAAGCTGAGCTTCTTCAGAGAGACCTAGATAGACTTCAGGAATGGTCAGAAAAATGGCAGCTGTGCTTTAATCCAACAAAGTGTAAGGTATTACACCTGGGAAACAGTAATCCCAAAAAAACTTATTCACTTGGTGGAGTTCAACTAAAGCCAGTACTGGAGGAAAGGGACTTGGGTGTTACGATACGGTCAGACATGAAATTATCTGAGCATTGTAAACAGGTTGCAAGGAAGGCCCATGGTGTCCTATCAATGATCTATCGAACTTTTGCAAGTAGAGATAGGGACGTGATAATCCCATTATATAAGGCTTATGTTAGACCACACTTGGAATACTGTGTTCAAGTATGGAGACCGCACCTGAAGAAAGACATCGAGCTTCTTGAAAGGGTGCAAAGACGGGTAACTCGCCTGGTGAGATCGGCAAAAGGGCGTCCGTATGAAGAAAGACTTCGAATATGTGGGTTGCAGAGTTTGGAAACTAGACACCTTAGAGGAGATTTGATTGAGGTGTTTAAGGCTCTGAGAGGCATCAGTAAAATGAATGAGGACAAAATTTTCAAGATTATAAATGATGCTAGAACTAGGGGGCATAAATTCAAGTTACGGGGGGAAATGTTTAGATTGGATTGCAGGAAGTTCTATTTTAGCCAGCGAGTTATAAATTACTGGAATAAGTTGCCTTCATGGGTGGTAGAGGCCGAGAGTTTGGGGAAATTCAAAGGTCATCTGGATAGTACTTTCGGGTAAGGGAAGCACATAGGATGATAGGTTTAATTTCCTTTTTATTTATTTTTTATTTTATTAATTATTATTATTTAGTTATTTATTTTTATTTTTTTGTTTTTATCATTGTTTTGTTCGGATTTATTTTTTTTTATTTTTTATTTTTTTTTGGCTGGTGCAGCATAAGCCATAGGCTTTCTTGCACCATGCGGCCGTTACTAATACTAATACTAATACTAATAAAAGGCTATGCGTAATTCACTACCCAATAAGTACACGTGCGTAATTCACTACCCAATAAGTACACGTGCGTAATGCACTACCCAATAAGTGGGTTTTAACGCTGTTTAGTGATATTCTATAGCTCAGAGTGATTACTCAAGGTCATCTTTACCCGCTGAGAACATTTTCGACGTTGGATCCGATGATGCAGTTAAGTATTTTTTGACCTATTTTTCGGATAGCAATTTGTACTGTAGTACGTAATGGCGGACTCCATTCATTGTATTCTTAGTTAGCCTTGCTAGGCCCGCCAAACGTCACGTGTATTTTGCCTATCTCTTTGCTTACCTGCCAAAGTGCGCCTCTTAGACGCGACCAAGAGCCTACAGCTATACACCTGCTTGCACTCAGTCCTTCCGAAATAATCCGCATCCCTAGGGAACTTCTGCAATCCCCTTCTGTTGACTGATAATCATTGTCTCCCTTCTTAGAGACAATGATTATCAGAGTTATATCAAAGTTATTATCAAATAATAACAAAGTTATTCTCTGCATCTAGTTCTTTTGAAACTGCACCATAGTATCCAATCAAATTGTTCAGGCAAGACTTTCCCTTAACAAAACCATACTGTGTCCGAGCTATAAGTGAAGTCTTGTCTAGATGATCCTGCAGTGCTTCTTTAACCAGTGCCTCCATTAATTTTCATGGAACAGAAGTTAAACTCACAGGTCTATAATTACTTGTATCAGCCTTTGATCCTCCTTTGTGAATTGGGGTCACATTTGCACATCTCCAGTCTATGGGTACCTCCCCTGAGTCCAAGGAAGCACTCATTATTATGGCTAAGGGTTTGCTTACTTCCTTTACTGCCTCCTTTAATATAACTAGATAGATCCCATCTACCCCAGGTGCCTTTCTTGTGTTTATCTTCAACAATTTCTCCTCCACTTTACTCTCAGTTATTACAAGATTATCTAGCTTACTGCCAGAGTTAAATACACCTCTGGCGTTCTCCTCGCTGAATAACTCCTCATGTGTGAATGTCAATGCAAAATATTCATTTCGTTTGTTAGCTACTTGAGCAGGATCATCAACAGTTGAACCATCGATATCAAGTGGGCCAATCTGATTCATCCCCTTCCTTCTAGATTTTACATAAGTAAAAAACTCTTTGCTGTTTTTCTTTGCATCCTTTGCCAAAGATTTCTGCCTTCGCCTACCTAACTTCCTTTGTAACTTGGTTACAGATCAACTTATATCTATCATAGGCTTCTGTGTCACATGTTAATTTGCATGTATCCAATGCATTTTTCTTCTCTGCCATATGTCTCATTAGTTCATCTGACATCAATTTAGTCCTAAACCTTGAACAATATTTCTTAGTTGGTATTTTACGTAAAGCCTAGTAGCTTCCAAGATAAGTTCTTTGAATGCTTCCCATTTTGAATTTGCTGTTGGTAACATCATCAGTTGGTCCCACTGTATAGAATTTAAATACTGTCTAAGACCTTCGTAGTCGTCTTTTCAAAAGCAGTAACCCTTCCCTTAACCCCTGATGGTAGTTACCTCTTTGAGTAACTCCTACTTCAGCACACTGTGATCAATGCTGCCTAGTGGTGTCTTTATCTGCAGATGCTTAACGCATTACGAATCACTACTGATAATCAAATCAAGAATATTACTCCCTCTAGTTGCCTCCCGAAATGCTGATGTAGAAAACAATCATCAAATAAATCCACAAAAGCCTTGGTAGTGTGTGAGTGACCAACCCACAAATTCCAGTCAATATCTGGGAAATTAAAATCCCCCATTATAAGACTCTCAGATTTAGTGGCCCAATCTATTTCCCTGTAAAGTTCCTTATTATACTCATCAGAGTCATTAGGCCTATAGCACACTCCTACTCTCAATTTTGATCTCCCAATGCTTATGTCACACCAAACTAACTCGACACTGCACTGTAAAGCGATGTCGACTGGCTTCACTTCCTTGGATTTTATATGTTTCTTAACTAATAGAATAACCCCTTCTCCCTCCCTATCCTCTCTATCCTTTCTGTACATATTGTACTCCCCAAATTCCAGTTCTGAATTCCTTATATCTGTGTGACACCATGTATCTAATATCCCAATAATATCCGCCTTTGATGCATTGAGCAATACCTCAAATTCATCAAATTTATTTACGGAACTCCTAGAATTGGTGTACATGAAAGTATACATGCACCTGTTCCTATTTTTAGCTACCCTAACATAACCCATGTGTTTACTTGTACCGCAAGGACTCCCAGCAATCGCTGAAATACCCTGTATCTTGTTTTCCAGGCTTCTACTTATTCCAATAGCAGTGCAAGAATCACTTTCACCTCTGCCAGTGGCTACTGTTAATCTATTAGTCCTTGTAACCCCCAAGCTAGCAGTTTTCCGACCCACTTAACACTGCCTCGATAGCATCAACAAATATTATTGCACCCTTTCTATTTAAGTGTATCCCATCCCTGTAGAAGCAGTCTCTCCTGTTAAAAAGTACAGACCAGGCTGAAAAAAATTCTACCCCTTGAGCCTTGCACAATCTTTCCAGGGTCGAATTGATCGACACGGCTCTCATCATATACTCCATCTTATCGTGTTTGGGCAATATTGCAGACACTTTCAAATTGAACCCTAATTCACCGCTGTTTTTTTCAACACTGACCTGTAGTTGTTAAGTAATTCTGCCGGTCTCCTACTCTTAATATCATTAGTGCCAACGTGTACAACTATATCACCTTTTGTGTGCTCTTAAAAGATAATATCCGCCCTACAACGTTATCAACCTTTGCCCCTGGCACACAGAATGAGTAAGATATGTATGTCCATTCTTTAACCTGGCAAGGATTACTTCTTCTTTTCATATATCTCTTTCGCTGGACTTCCACTTCTTTAAATCTGGTTTAATTTGATAGAGTTTAGTATAAGTTTGCTGGCTTCATTACCTTTAATTCCTGTATGTCCCTGGATCCAACAAATGATTATGTTTTGTTTTATTTTAAGGAGCTTGTTGAGAGTCGCTTGAATTTGTCTTAGAATTGAATGGAAATTCTTTCTGTCGCACCGTATTGTTTGAATTACACTGAGGGAATCTGAAGATCAGACTATGGGGTAACTTTTGGTGCCATATTCGGCCTATTGCTAACTTCACTGCCTGTAGTTCAGCTGTAAAGATGCTACATTCTGTTGAGAGAACTTTGGTTATAGTAGTATCAAGAACACTGCTGCCGCATCGACTTTTGTATCGGTATATATTTGTGTATAGTGTGGATATTTTTCTAGAGAGACAGCATGTAGTAGTTGAAAGCTGTTTCCTGGCAGGGAATTTCTTCCCCAGTTATGTTATTGTTGTTGAGTTTAACGACATTTAGGCTGATAGGGCCATATTGTGTCTTTCTAATGGCGAATATGAAATAATAACTATATTTTATGATATATTCCTATGCGATTTAGGAAAGTAAATAAGTCTGTTTTATTAGGATCATCTCCAAGAATCTGCAATAAATTTATCTATGACTGAGTATTAGCAATCGATTTAAAGGTGTTTAACCGGATATTTTGTAAGAGGGGACAGTCTTCTAACAAATGGCGAATGGTCAGTTGTACATGACAAGATGTACATTGGTGAAAGTTGTCATTCCTAAATAGATACAGGTGAGTGAGGTGTGTATGCCCAATTCTTAGCCTTCCTAAAATGGTTTCTTCTCGTCTATTGTACCGGAAGCTGGAGAGCTACAGTTTTGGTTCGGGTTTTGTTTTGTATAATTTGTTTCCTGAATAATCTCTCCAGGTTAGTGACCAGCTATTGTAGCATACTTTACGGATAATATGTTTATAATCGGTATATGGAGTTTGAAAAGTCTGCAAAAGAGTATAATCTGGTTGTTTGGCAGCAAGATTTGCTCTTTCATTTCCAGATATTCCACAATGTCCTGGAAACCAGCAGAATTTCAGAGTTTGATTCGATTCCTTACAGGCAAGTAACTTCGAATGTATTTGTTTTATTACTGGGTAAGATGTGTTAGTATTACTACTTATAGCAGGGACGGCACTGAGTGAGTCACTGTATATCAAGGCTGATGAAATTAGAAGTTCAGTAATATGATCCAGAGCCAAGTTTACAGCATAAAGCTCAGCAGTGAAGATACTGCATTCCATTGGTAATGAGACAGAAGTGGTGATTGAAGGGAAGACTGCCGCAGCACCTACTTGGATATCAGTTTTTGATCCAATTGTATACACTTCACATGCCTTTGAGTTAGAAAGAGAGTAAGTTGCATGTAACTGTGCGATATTGGAAGGAGATAAAGTGTTCTTTACCCATTGTTGAAAATAACCATCATAAATTGAATAGATATTTGTCCAAGGTGGATGTGATGGCGTCATGTTCTGAAATATATTACTAATTTCTATATTCCATGATTCTACTACTTCTTTAAGTCTAAGGGGAGCGGGTCGGTTTTCATTTGGTTTGCTATTGTAAAATGACTCCCATTCGGTATTGTATAGGCATCTCCAATTAGGGTGAGAAGGAAGACTGGGATTTTTGCAGCATACAAGAGAAGTAATGTTTTCCTGCGGAGATGTAACGGAGGTTCGTGAACTGCGATGTAAAGACTCTGAACTGGGGAGGTTCTGAAAGCGCCTAGAGAAATTCTCAGAGCACTATGCTGGATGGTGTTTAGCCTCTCTAAAGTACTTTTCCTCGCAGAGTCATACACTGGAGAGTCATAGTTCAGGCAGGACCTGTTGAGAGCCCTATAAAGATGGATCAATGTATGTCATTCAGCGCCCCATGACATGGATGATACACACCGGAAAATATTCAATTTCTTAAAACAGATGGTTCGAAGATAGGCCACATGTGCTTGAAAGTTCAGTTTTCTATCTAGTACCAGGCCAAGAAAACGAACAGTGCTAGCAAGGGGTATTGAAACATTATCGATCTTTAGCTCAGTATCAGGATGAAGTGACCGTAATTTGCAGAAGTGAGTAGTGGTGGATTTCTGCTCGGCAAGACGATATCCATTACGTACGGACCAGGATTCTATTCTCTTTAGAGCAATTTGTAACTGTCTTTCAACAGTATTCATACTTTGTGAGTGGCAGGATAGGGTAAGGTCATCCGCATACATGTATATTTGAACAGTTTTTGGAAGATCTTCCAATATGTTGTTGACCCGAATCGCAAATAGGGTAGCATTCAATATGGAACCCTGCGGGGCACCTTCTTCTTGAATATGAGATGCTGACAGCATGTTTCGATATCGGACCTGAAAGGTGCGTAATCTTAAAAAGGTTTGAATGATTTGTGGAAAGTAACCTCTCAGCACCAACTGATGCATGTTTTTAATAATGCCATGACGCCAAGTAGTATCAAATGCTTTCTGAATATCTAGGTTCACCATTACTAAATGTTGCCTCATGACGAAGGCATTACGAATGTTCGATTCAATTGAAGTAAATCTAGGGTAGATCTGTTTTTACGGAAGCCATATTGGTGATCAGAAAGAAGATTTTGGGAGTCCAGAATCCAGGAGAGTCTCTTATGCACCATCCTTTCAAAGGTTTTACCCAAACAGCTTATCAATGATATTGGTCTGTAATTCTGAACTAGAGAATGATCTTTGCCTGGTTTTGGGGCTGCACAAACGTAGGAATAACGCCATGACAAAGGATATGTATTTTCTGAGAAGATCCGATTATAAAACAGTAACAGTATGTGGAGATCGACTTCACATAGATGTTTTAGCATACTATAGTGATTGCCATCTGGGTACGGCTGCACTATCTGAAGATTTGCTTAAGGAGTCTCTGAGTTCAGATAAAGTAAAGGGCTGATTATATGGAAGTGAGAGTCTAGTTGAAAAAATTCAATTTATGGCGTTCTTCATCAGTTTTAATGCGTTGAAAGGAGGTCGCATAAGAGGAGGAGGCAGAAATGTGATAAAATGATTCTGATAAAGCATTTGCAATATCATTTGGGGAGGATAGGTCATGCTCATAACATTTTATTATTGGAGATTGTAGCGGTAGAAATTTCACATTGAGAAAAAGGGAAAGTTTATCCAGGAATCACTTTTTGCTTTCATCCTAATTTGTCTTGATATTGCTTTGAGTTTTTTGTAAGCAATTAGGTTAGTGGTAGTTGGGAATTTGCGAAACTTGTTCCGCGGTTTTTTTCTTCTTTCGCTTTGGAGCATTCTTCATTCCACCACGGATTTTGGTTTACACACTTGCGCTGGTCAGATTTTGGAATGTAAATTTCTGCTGCCGATAATATATGGCTGGCAATATGATCAGTTACGTCATAAATATGCTGTTTCTGTACATATAGTTTGCCAAGTAGGATGCAAGTGGAATAGTTCAATCAGTCTGCTTTATGAATATTCGAAGAAGTACGGCCTTTAGGACATGACACGACCTGTGTTTGAATTAAACCGATGATTGGAAAATGATCACTGTGAAATGGATCATTCAGCACTGACCATTCCATGCTTGGATAAAGAGATGCTGAACAGATGGATAAGGCTAAGGCTGATGTAGCACCTGTAGATTCATTCAGTTGAATAAAACATTAAAACATAAACTGTGCACTGATAAAATCCTGACATTCAATAAAAATGTGTATGTTGATTAAAATTGTGTCATATAAGAATTATGAGCCATCAGCAGAAAGGAGTGTGTAAGATGATTGTATCCTATGAGGAGCTACGCTAAATCAACTTCCTCTTTACGCAGACTAGATTACTACAGTCGGATTATAGGATTAATATGGCATAAATCGTTTTGAAGCATAACTACACCATCAGTGTAGTCATCGGTAATTTTTTTTCGTTAATTACTTGTGATCTGTACGAGGGATTAGTAGGCTAGGCTTATTTACGGTCATCTATAATTTGACTGCAATGTTATTATTTGGTTTTTAGGAGCATTAGCAACTAAGGCCATATTGCTCAGGGGATATGCGGTGGTCATTCCCTGACCTTTTCGCATCCTCCATATTTGGTGGTCAGGGGCTCAAACCCCGGTCTAATCAAGAAGCGTGTGCTACACACTACTGCTCCTGTCCACCTGGCTACGGAGGCGCCTTGGCTCCAATGTAGTCCAAATCATTTACACAGATCCTAATGGTAGCAGAAGCGAGTATCATAATCAGATTCCAAAAGATAATATAGCCTCTACTATACCCGGAACAGAATTAGTTGAGGATTTCACTTAATCGTTGATAAGGCATGCAATGAACTTAAAGAGTCGGTATATTCAAAATATATAATACAAAAATGTATTATATATAATACAAAATGTGTATTATATATACACATTTTGTGGTGGGAAGATTTATCTGTGATCTAGGACTAACTGTACAACAACTTTGCATTTTATGCTGCATTTAAGACAAATCAGTTCAGATATTGGCGTATAACACAATATATATATATATATATACAAATTTGTATATATATATATATTCCTTTGAAAATACATACTTGTGTTTGTCACAGAATTGTATTAATGGAATTAATGAATTTCATTATGGGAAATGAAAAGGGGAATGATATTAAAACCAATTAAATTAATTAATTTCATTTCCCTCTCTCTAGATTAATAATTGGAAGTGACAGCATACTGTCTCTTACGGAGTAAACTGGGAAGAAACAGATTAAGCATTGATAACAGAATACAGAATGAAGCTTATTTATTGCGTAGTTTAAGATGGCTATTTTATTTAACTTAATGCAGCATTTCCAATTTCTTTCAGCAGAATAATTCTAGCGCCCACCTCAATCGGGAAACTGAGAAAGAAAACGTGTGTGCTGGTTCCCTACAGAGACTAAAAAGTCGATAGTCGTAGCAGTGCACACTACACACGTTACATCGCAACAGCTGCACAGTTAAAATTGATCGGCTTAATTAAACTTTGATTCCCTGGCTACTGGCAATATTAGAAAAGTTATTAAACTACCTAATCTCTGTTTTAAAGATTTTCTATACTTACCGGATCTGAGGAAGTGCACACTTGGTCAAAGCACACCGAACGACACGACTGCACACTTGGCTGTCTTTAGAATTATCAGAGATAATAGTAAAAAGGTAAGAGAACGAAACAATACTATTATGAGTATTCTATAAAAATTCTTATTAATAAATGCGTAAAATGTTTAGGGAGCCTTCCAGGTTTCAGATATTACGGTGAGCAGGGGTACGCACGTAAATTCTTATTTTTGAAAAAGTTTAAATCGTTTAAATTTAATTCTGAAACTTACAGGTAATGCAAAACTAATAAGTAGGTAAAGTGTAATGGCTATTGGGAGAAAAAAGTGTAATGTGTATTCGTGTCTACCGGCACCGGGGGTTCCCCCAACTCCGCGTTGCTTTCATTGTAGGTGTAACAGTTCACTGTAAAGGCCAGAGATTTAAAAGTGTACGGATTTTTTAAGTGTAGTGTTGTGTATCGTTGTTCTTCTGGCCATTTAACCGCTAGACCCCTGCTGGGACCCAACGTTGTCCATACTTAATCTCGTGGAGGCAGGCCAGGTACCCAGTAGTTGATATTTTACTCTGGCAGGCCCTGCCACCTAGTTTTCTGAGATTACAGTGGCTAAGGCCTAAAAAAAAAAATAAATAAAATAATAAATAAAAAAAATAAAATAAATAAAAAAATCTCTGAAAAAGATTTAAGCTGAAAGAGTTTTGCATGCGCGGTTTGAATTTGGACATATTTTAATTTTTTACATTGTGTGGGACATGCTGTGGTGTATAGCCAGAGTAGGGGAGGGAGATTAAAGACTGGGAGGAAAAGCCAGAAGTATTGGGACAATAGAGTAGGTGTTCCTAAAAGCAGTGGGGCAGGCCTATGCCCCACCAGGAGTAGAGAAGCGGCCAGTGGCAGGGGAAGGAGGGAACAGGAAACCGTCTACCCCCTGCCTGGGGATTGGGAATTAAAGGTGAATAGGACTAGGGAGTCCTATTCATACCGCCATATGGCGTACTGCAAGTAGTTCCCGCATTTATGTGCAGTCCGGGTTTTTTGTCACTTGGTTTTTTTGCATGTACTCATCTTCGTCTGTTAGTTCCTGTGGCTGTGTTTGACCAGGTTCCTTGTCACTTTGATATTTTCTTGATCTTTATAGGGTCCTGTTATGTCCTTTGATCCGTTTGTGGCCTCACTTTGGTCGGAGTTGTCTTCTTCCATGCTCATTTTGATTTCCTCTTGCTCTTTGCAGTCATGTGGGGTGGTCGATTTTCTTCGATTATGTAATTTACTTTCATTCATTGTGGATGGCAATTTCCGTTTTTCTTCGGTCGAAGACTTCTAGTGCAAACTGGCTGAAAGCCACGTAGTCGTCTTCTGTGTCCAAGAGATGGTGTGCTTTGTTTTTTGGCATGTACTGTATTTTAGCTATTAGCACTCTTCTGTGTTCCTCATAGCACTCACAGTCGTGCATTATATGATGCCATGTTTCAGGCTCACCGCAGGTGCAAGTTAGCTCCTCTGATATACACAGCATGTTCAATTTTTCCTTGAATGGGCCATGGCCCGTTAGTAATTAGGTCGCATTTAACCCTGGGTTAAACCACGGGGGGGGGGGCTTTTGGATACGTCTTGGCAACCAGTGGTATGAATCTGTTCGTCACTTCGCCTTTGTTTGATGCTGTCCATCTGTCCTGCCACAGTTGTAGCAGGTGAGCCGCGATTCTATGCTTTTCTGCTTTGCGGTTGTTGTTTGGTTCTAGGGTGAGTCCATAGATTGTAGTGGGTATTCCCTTAGACAGGTGATACATCAGCCCGCAGCGAGTCACCTCCAGGTCCAGTGGGAGGACTCCTGTCAAGACCTGGAGGGCGTTCGTGCTCACTGTTCTGCATGCACAAGAGATGATGAGCATCATCTCTCGTGCATGCAGTAAAAAAAAGACACCTAGATTGTGTCCAGGTGTCTTTTATTTACTACTGTTCCTGCTTTTTTGTACCATATCGGGGATCCGTAGATAATGGCTGGGATGAAAATTGGTTTTGTAGTACAGGCTATTGGGGAGTGAAATGAATAAGTTATGTTATTATCACGAGATTCATTAAAATAGCAAAATGCTACACTTAGAATGAACATCGTGTAAGAGTCCGCAGAACTTCCTCTAAGAGTACGCAATTCTAACAAAAGTCGTATATGGATTTACCGCCTTCGTAACTACTACAGGGATTCACGCTAAAACTCAGAACAATTTCGGCACTAGATCCAGTACCGATTTGGAGATTCTTCAGAAATTTATTGTTATTATTTTATTTCCAAAGGAATATTGCTTTACACTTATGCAGCTAGAGGACACAGGTTACAAGATAATGCATGAGTTTACATGATTACACGAATGAAAAATTACAAGGCTACATGAATGAAAAATTACAAGGCTATATGAATGAAAAATTACAAGGCTACATGAATGAAAAATTACACACTATATACAGTTTATGTACGGAGCAGTCAGGCAGGTTAATACAATACATGGCCATAACCTTATAATTTCTTTTTAGAATGGGAGAAAAAAAATACAATTCCGAAGTTGTCTTCTTTCTTCACCGGAAGCAACGTGAGCTCTTGTATTACTACACCAATAGATACAACAGCATCAGCATGATCATCTTTTACAGCCCATCTACAAATATACATGTAAAAAACCAAATAAATAAACCTAAAAACCAAACCTATAATTGATACTATTGTTATTATTACCAATGTAAAAAAATTCTGTTATTTTTTAACACAATAAAAATGCATGCATTACTATGTACGTAGCATTTTATACGCACCTTTTGATGAGCATTAAACGCTATTAAACCTAAAATTTACTCAGTAGAGGGTCCTCTTAAAAGTTATAGCTTAGGGGTCACAACAACCTTAAATCCGGCCCTGCCACCACTAATTTAGACAACCACCAAACGGTTGTTTAAATTAGTAGAGCTGCTTAGTAATAAATATAAAGACTAAGAAAAGAAAGGTGGATTTCCTTTCTTGGTTCTTACTTTTGACCTCTAAAGCGCAGAACCACTTCAAGTAAACAAAAGAATAAGCAAACTAGAAAAGAAACAAAACTATATCACTTTAGAGAGCACTCTATAATCATACGAAGAAAATCGCTTGTCACTATCGCCTGGCAGTCAGCCATTTCCGATATAGTGTAGTTTCTGTTTCATGATGAAAGTGCGTTTCGCGTCACTGGTGAACCAGTTCTTGGTCCTGGAAGACAGGCGTATGGATTTGGAAGCTGCTTCACAGGGATTGCCTTTTAACAAGTTAGCTAAATTTGTGAGCGTTTGATCAGAATGTCTGGCAAAGATTTGGTTCCAGTCTGTAGAGATTTGCAGGGTAATTTGAGGTTTTATAACCTTTAATGAAAGGATCTTCAATTGATATTCTTTATATTGACCTAGTTGTTGTTTTCACAGGTTTTCAGAAACAAAGGCAATAGGAAGATGATCTGATGCGAACCTAAAAGTCGACGTTGTGAGAGTGAGATGTGTTTCTGTTATGATGGAGTTTTACGACTCATAGGCTGTCAGGGCCATATTGTGTTTTTCGATTGGTTAGTACGAAATACTAACTTTATTGTAATACGTGTTAAATTTTATGATATTTATCTATACAGTTTAGGAAGGTAAACAGTTCTGTTTTATTAGGATCATCTCCGAGAATCTGCATTAAAGATAATGATGACTGTGAATTAGCAAACGATTTAATGGTGTTTGAACGGATATTTAGAAACTGGGGACAGTCTACTAATAAATTACGAACAGTCAGTTGTACATGACATGATGAGCAATGGGGAGCGCTGTCATTCATTAATAGATACAGCTGAGTGAAGTGAATATGCCCAATTCTTAGCCTTCATAAAATTATTTCATCTCGCTTGTTTTTTCAGAAGCTGGAGAGTCACAGCTTTGGTTCTGATTTTATTTGACAAAGTTTGTTTCCTGGATAACCTTTCCAGATTAGTGACCAGCTATTATAACATGCTTTACGGATAATGTGCTTGTAATCTACTGGTACTGGAATTGTTATTTCTGGCGCAAAGGGCTACTAGGACCATATTGCGCCTATCAACGGTATGGAGGTGAGGCATGGTGATTATAGAATCATGACAGAGGCGATCATATAGCTGTATCCCTTTTAGGAAGCAGAAAAATTTTGGAAGATCTGCATCATTCCCTATAATATGACGAAGTATTAAAGGTTCTTGAAGATTTCGTAAAATACTGAATGAGACTTTTCGGGCATCAGTGTATAGCGTACAATCAACGAGAATGTGTTTGATTGTGAGAAGAGAGCTGCAGTGCGTACACTTCGGAGGATCGTCTCCTGTGAGTAGATAAAGATGGGTGAGGTGACTGTGACCGATTTTTACACTCGATAGGAGGATGTCTTCCTTTCTGTTTACACGGAAACTGGAAGTCCATAACTGTGGTTCAGATTTTATTTGAAGGAGCTTGTTCTGTAGTAGAGCTTGCCATAGAAGTGTCCACTGTTCCTTACATACATGTCTTATTTAGGATCTGTAGTCAATATATGGAACGTAGTAATCTGTTGATGGTATGTTAGATGATTGTTTTGCTGCATAATCCGCTTTTTCATTCCCTGATATTCCCGTGTGGACTGGGATTCAACAAAAGATTACTACTTGCTGGTGTTCATGGATATGCATCAGCTCAGTTTTTATTGTTGTTATAACAGGATGTGTTGGCAAGGAAGAATTTTGCAAGGATAAAAGTGCACTCTGTGAGTCTGTATATATTACACTTTTTTTAATGGACAGATGGATAATATTTTCTAAGGCAAGGTTGATGGCACATAATTCTGCTGTATAACTGCTGAATTCAGTGGGCAGGGAAACAGAAATAGTGTTATAGGGAAAGACGGGTGCAGCCCCGATTCCACTTTCAGACTTTGATCCATCAGTGTATACTTTTGTAAAATGTGGACAGGTTTGTGTGTGAGCAGTATGGAGTTGCTGTTGTTTACGTACACTTGGCTGTTGCTCAGAGAGGACAGTTCTAGCCCAATCAGAAATTGAATTGTTAGTGGGGACTGTGACATCCGTTTGAGTGGAGACTATTTGATATTTTTTCACGGCATTGGCACAGGTTAGATTTTTGTTTATAGTAGGTGTAACTAGTTTTCTTTCTTCTTGGTAGCTGACTTTATTTTCGAATTTGTATTTTACTATTTTTTTCTCAGTTTTACATTTTTCACAAGTTTTTGAATATGCAGGGTGGTCACCTTTGCAGTTAGCGCACGTCATTTTTGTAGCCGAACATTCACTTTGATTGTGTTCTGAGGACCCACAATGGGACACACCGGAACTCCACTGCATACAGTTTGCAAATGGCCATACTTTTGACATTTATCGCCTCTTAAAGGGTTAGGAATATATAGGTGGATGCCGAAAAGTAAATATTCTGCTTTTACAGAGGCAGATAAGTTAGGGATTTTTTTTTTTTTTTTTTTTTTGGTAGTTGTTGGCGCATAGGCTTCTGTGGCCATAATGCACCTCCCAAGGTTTTCTGCAGTACTTTGATATAGGCCCGAGGCGGGAATCGAACCCGCGACCTTTGGGTTGCCAGGCAGGCAATTTACCCACCCGGCTAGCCCGGTCGGCTAGGGGTATTGAAGGTGCGTATAATATTTCTGGTTGGTTGTCTTTTTTTTAGTCATTACACATTTTGCTTCAATTACATTTTATCCCTGCAGCTCTTGGGTTATTTCTTCCTCGCTTACGTTTAGTAGATCACAACTGGATATGACACACTTAGATGAATTTAGGGTTGCGTGAGGAGATATTTTTACTGGAATGCCAGCAAAGTTAGTAAGCTGTAAAAGTTTATCCGAATGTCTGTGGTTAGTAGTTTCCACTAATATGTCTCGTGATTGCAGTCTCTTAATAGTCTTAGGAGACCGTTCAGTACCTTCCAGATGTTTTTGAATCACAAAGAGAGACAGTTTTTTCATAGGCTGACTAGTGAGGGAGTGGAAAATTAGAAACGATGGGCAAGGCTCCTGTTGTTGTTGTTGTATTTGAGGTTTTTGGCACAAGGACCTCTTGGGCCATATTGTGCTTGTTCATGGTTTAGGTATCACTGATTTCACATTATGATTAGATGCTATTATATAAATATATGTGTTTTAAATACTTAAACAGATCCTCGAAATTTGCTTCATTACCAAGAATATGTGAAAGGTTAAGGGTTCCTGCAATTTGGAAGGGGAGCTGAAGCTGGATTTTCGGACAGATGAAGAGTCTCTCCCAAAAGCAAATGCCGATGAGTTGGATGTGAATGACCGATCCGAAGCCTTGCCAAAATTACTTCTTGTCGCATGTTTCTTCTGAAACTAGATGTCCACATTTGTGGCTCTTTTTTTATCTGGAACAGTTTATTATTGGTTTGAGATTGCCAAAAGTGAGTTGATTCCAACATGTTTTTTTTTTTTTTTTTAATAATGGTTTGTTTGTTTTATTAGGTTTTATTGGCGCATTAACAACTAAAGCTATAATGCGCCAAAACTAGGTGATATTTAAAAATTTTAATTTAACTGACCTAATTATTAAGGTCACCAAGTCAAGTTATAAAATAACAACGGTATAAAATGTAAAAAAGATAAATCAATAAAGAAATAACATCAACAAATAAATTATAAATACAAGTAAAAACCTTTATTGATTTAAAGACACATTGTCATTATCAGATAAAATCTGACTCAGTCAGATTTTATCTGACTGAGTCAGATTAAATATACGGCTCAGTCAGATGGTTAAAAGCGGTACAACGGATATTGCTAAAATCTGGACAGTCAACTAAAATGTGTCTAATAGATAAAATTGTGCCACAGGACTCACACATAGGAGGATCATCAGCCCTCAGCAAAAAAGAATGAGTCAAATGACTATGTCCTATGCGGGTCCGAGCAAGAACAACTTCCTCCTTACGATTCCTGCGCAGACTACACTGCCTCAGTTCAATTACAGGCTTTATATGATAAAATTTATTCGCAGTCTGTCTATTCCACGAATCCTGCCATTGGGAGTGTATCTTTTTATGTATTATTTGCCTGTAGTCTGTATAGGGGACTGACAGGCAGCGATTATTATTGGGAATTGCTGATTCGGCTGCGTTGTCAGCCAAATCATTTCCCCTAATCCCAACGTGGCTAGGAATCCAGCAGAAGCGGATATCATATTCACATTCACGGAGGAAGTGAATCTTTTGCTGAATACTAGACAGAACTGGATGGGCATTATATCTCACAGATATTAAAGCCTGTAACATGGTAAGGGAGTCAGAATATAAAATGAACCGTTGGTATTGGCATTTACTAATGTGATCCAAGGCTCACTCTATAGCGTGCAGCTCTGCAGTAAATATGCTGCACTCAGAGAGAATCTGCTCCGATGTAGTGCTGTCTGTAAAGACAGCAGCAGATCCCACATATGATTCCGACTTCGATCCGTCTGTGTAAACTGGCGCGAAGTCAGAATGTTCAGCTCGGTGTGCTGAATAAAGCTGCAGGTAGATCGACGATTGAGTGTCCGACTTTCCCCAATTTCTAAGGGACAAGTCACATGCCGGGACATGATTATGCCAGGGTGGAAGGTGTTGCTTTGGTGTTTGGGCAACCTTGTTTACCTTGATATTAAGTTGTTTGAGTAGCTATTGGAGACGAATACCAAAAGGACGATTGGCAGTCTTACGGGTATTGTACAAATTTTCCCATCGTGGCTCAAAAACGAATGGCCACGTAGGATGGTCTGGCAGGGATTTCAGTTTTAAAGCGTACTTTAAAGACAACTGCTTACGTCGAAGCGATAACGGTGGTTCGTTTGCTTCGACGTATAAGCTCTGGACAGGAGATGTGCGATATGCTCCAGTAGCGATACGGAGCGCCTGATGATGGACAGGGTCCAGCCATTGAAGGGCATTGTCTCTGGTTGAAGAATATACCTGGGACCCATAATCTAATTTGGGTCGCACAAGTGCACGGTAAAGCCGTAGAAGGGTGCATTGATCTGCTCCCCAAGATGTAGAGGAGAGCGAGCGTTGAATATTAAGCCCTCGAGTGCACTTTGTGCGGAGTTGACGGATGTGATCCAGAAAGGTCAGTTTTTTATCAAATATGTGTCCCAAGAATTTTGTGTCCGCTGCTACTGGAATAGCATTTTGTCCGAGCCTTAATTCAGGTTCAGGATGAAGATTACGCTTACGACAAACGTGTACGCAAACGGTCTTCTCCGGCGAGAACCTGAAGCCATTAGCAAGTGCCCACGAATTAAGGCGATCAATGGCTTTCTGCAGTTGTCTTTCAATAACCCTCATGTTGCATGACTGACAAAATATGCTAAAGTCATCAACATAGAGGGCACAGTTTACAGTTGGAGGAAGTTGTTCTGTGATGGAATTTATTTGATGGCGAAAAGCGTGACACTTAATACTGATCGTTGTGGTACTCCCTCCTCTTGGCTGAAGGATCGAGAGAGTGAGGATCCCACACGAACTTGGAAAGATCGATTGGCTAAAAAGTTTTTAATAAAAATGGGGAGTTGCCTTCTAAGAGCAAGGCTAGGCAGATCTTTTGAGATGCAAAATCTCCAAGTTGTGTCATACGGTTTCTCCATGTCAAAGAACACTGACACCAAGTGTTCGGGATTTAGGAAAGCATCCCGGATGGATGTTTCCAGTCTAATTAGATGGTCTAAAGTGTACCGGTTCCTTCGGAAGCCGCACTGGATGTTGGAGAGAAGGTCATTTGATTCTAAATACCAAATTAAACGAAAATTAACCATTCTCTCCAGAATTTTGCACATACAGCTAGTCAGAGCAATAGGACGGTAATTAGTAGTGACTTTTGGATCCTTTCCTGGCTTAGCAAAGGAGAGAACGATTGCCTTGGCCAGGAATCCGGAAACTGCCCTTCCATAAAGATTCTGTTATACAGAATGAGCAGATAATCCATAGATTTTGGTGAAAGATGCTTAATCATTTCATAATGGATGCCATCTGGTCCAACAGCACTTGCCTTGGAAATAATAAGAGCTCTTTTCAGTTACTGTATAGTGAATGGCCTGTTGTACGGATAGACGCTCTTAGACTTAAAACTAAATTCCTGTTTTTCGATTTTATGTTTCAGGACCAGGAACTCTGGGGAATACGAAGATGTTGCGGAAATGTTAGAGAATGTTTCCCCAAGAGAATTGGCTATTGCAGTTGGATCTGCAATAGTGCATCCATTATAATCTAGGATTGAAGCAGGGTGGGATGTGTACATTTTAATAATGGATCTTACAGTCAACTTTCAGTTGACTGTAAGATCCAGAGTCGGGATGTTTAGCAGCCTTATGCGCACGATCATTACTTTGGATGCCGACATGACGAGGAATCCAGCAGAAGATAACCTTGTGGTTGGCTGTTTGATGGTAAAACAATTTAGACCGGATCTCTTTAAGAACGGGATGAGAGGGAAGAAAGGTAGATTGAAATGCACCGGTTGCACTTAAAGAGTCTGTATATATATCAGAGATTGTTTGATATGATATTTGTTTATGTTATCTAGAGCAGTCATCGGCAACCAGTAGTCCGCGAACCACCGAAAATCCACCAGTGGTCCGTGAGAGAATTTTGGTGGTCCGCAGAGTAATCTGAATATATTTGCAATTTTTGTGTTTATTAAAATGTTTCATTATATTCTGATTCTACTTTTTTGCAATTTTCGCCTTATTACGTTGCATGTTTGTAAAAGGCCCAGTGCAATATCCGGTATTAGCGATAAAGCATCGCTAATTGTAAAAAAAAAATTGAATTGCTATTGTAAAAAAATATAGAAAGCTATTTCTATTTCTTATCGATGGCCTAGCCTGGGCACGGCGCGGTTCGCAGTTCTTAGGTAAGTGACCGGTGATATTTTTATTTTAACTATGCACAGTGTGATATTTAATGGCATCAAAGAGCTTGAGTTTTATAACTATCTTATTTCTTGCTTGGTTTTAGATTCAAATAAAATAACCCCAATGAGTGAGAAAAAACAAGCAAGCATTTTGCGCTTCTTAGGTAATACATCGCGTTGTCATGAGTTGATTAATGAATAAGAGCCTCCGCAGCCACCGCAAGGCATCATCAAGAAGGACATTAGAACTGGAGGTGGAGAGAAGAAAAAGTTCAAAGTTTCAAGACAATATTTAAAGACAAATTTTTTGAAGTTTGGATTTATTCAAGAACCTGGAAGTGAACTGGATCCACGGCCGCTTTGTATTATATGTTCTGAGTGTTTATCCAACGATGCCATGGAACCTTCGAAACCCCGAGGGCCTTGCAGTCAAAACACCCAGATTTAGTTAAAAAGCCAGATATATACTTCCAAAGGATGTGTGAAAATTTGCAAAAGCAAAAAAAGAAGTTCATTAGCAACAATGATCGTTGAAGATAAGTCCTTAATAAAATCTTATTTGATAGCACTTCAAATCGCGAGATGTAAAAAGCCGTATACAATTGGAGAAGAATTAATTAAGCCTTGCTTGTTACAAGCCTGTGAAGAGGTTTTGGGGAAACAGCTGTCCAGAAACTGAAAGGAATTCCTATGTCTGCTAGCACTGTGAAGCGCAGAATTGAAGACATGGCCGAAGATATTGGAGATCAAGTGATTGCACTTGTGAAAAATTCTACGTTTTATTCAATTCAACTTGACGAATCAACAGATATAACTAACAAAGCAGTTCTTCTTTGTTTTGTGAGGTTTGATTGCCAAGGAGAATTAAAAGGAAAAACTTCTCTGTTCGCTAATCTTGTCGGGTAGAACAACAGGCTCAGAAATTTTTAATGCACTTAATGGTTATTTCCGGAAACAGTATTGAATGGAAGAAATGTGTTGGGATATGCAAGACGGTGCCGCAAGAATGACTCAACATCGTTCAGGAGTTGTTGCAAAAGTGAAAGACGTTGGACACCCAGACATCTTGTTTACTCATTGTATTATACATCGTGAGCAACTTGTGGCGAAAAGATTATCTCCAGAACTGCACGCAGTACTCTCTGATGTAATTAAAATTGTAAACGAAATTCGCCACAAAGCGCTCAGTTCTCGAATATTTGAGGCACTTCGGGAAGAAATGGGATCTCAGCATACTCATGTTCTTCTTCACGCTGAGGTGAGATAGCTGTCGAAGGGCAAAGTACTAACCCGATTGTTCGACTTGCGCAACGAAGTCAAGTTATTCTTCCAGTAGCAAAATAATTCGAGGTTCCATGATCTCTTGTCCGACAATGATTGGCTAGCCAAGCTTGAATACCTGGCAGATATTTTTTCTCTGTTAAACGAGCTGAACACGTCCTTGCAAGGACAGCTTACGGATGTGTTCACACTGCGAGGCAAAATGGATGCAGTTCAAAGGAAGATATTGCTTTGGTTGGTTGGGTTTTATTGGCGCATTAGCAACTAAGGCTATAATGCGCCAAAACCTGGTCATATAAAAGATAAAAACCTTTCAGTGGCCTAATGAATTAGGTCACTAAGTCGACTTTTACAGGTGCGTGCGGCTGGTTAAATCAGTGCCCCGCATTATTGTGTTTTTAAGTGGTGATCTCGTACTCCATAGTATGGAATTTTTATACTGATAGAATCGAAATATCATGCATGATCCAATTCGAATGGTCTGGATTCAAATGATCCAATTCTAGGTCTGGATTCAAATGATCCAATTCTAGGTCTGGATCAAAAGATCCGTAGGTAGACTGTTAAATTTTGTCCATCTTTGCTCCTTTTTGTTCTGGGAGGGTGGCTTTCTTCTCCCAGATTTCTAGCCCCGCCACGTGGAAGCAGGGGCTGGAAATCTGGGAGACCAAGCGATAAAGGGAGGTTATTAGTTAGTGCGTTAATAAATAGTTCTATGTACAAGAAGAAAGGTGTCTTTCCCTTCTGTTAGGTACGCTAAAATCTTTACTTTAGAACAGCAAAATTAAATAACGCTGAAAAATGAAGGATACTACTATAATTATCAGCCGCTCTTTGCGAAAATCGCTTTGATATCACTTAGAAATCACTATAGTCGCTCGCTTGGCACTCGGGGCCAGGGGAGGTGGGGCATGAATAAATTTTGCAACGTGTGCATACCATGATGACTGTGACTGGTTGTTTTTACTCAATGAATAATGGTGTGTACACTGTATTGAGTTTTTTAAAATTCCAACATGGTTATAGTTTTGCGATTATGATGTCATCTTCTGCAGCGCGCAGATTTTCTATTTGGAAAATACAAACTTGAAGATATTATATATCACTGGGAATTTCAGGATTTTGTCATGTAATGTATTCATACAGTACGTTTTAATTCTGTAAAGGAGGCCTCATGACACCCTGTATATCATTTTATGGCGCCAGAGACTATAGTTACTGCCATAAATCCCAAGTAATAATGCTCATGATTTTATTCTTTAAATACTGTAATTAAGAAGCAGGTGGAAGAAACAATTCGAATTGCTGCTGTCGGTTCCTTTAATAAATTTTGACATATTATTGGCCAGGAAAATGAAATTTTACTTTTCTCTGGTTTTATGGAGCTTGCTAACCTATCGCCATCACTCATTGAACAAATCTGTAGAGTGGCTTATTACATTGTATGACGAGCAAGAGATTAAGTGAAAATGAATCCCAGCAAGAGTAAATAATCGCTGTTAATGAAGGCTTTTAATGAAATAGTGAATGCATGCTATATGTTATGGAGGCTGGATGGTTTTATATTAAAAAGAAAACAAAAACAATACTTAATGAATAATTTATTTACTCGTTATCTTAATTCCATCCTCGTTTTATCTCTAGAAAATGAATATAAAGTTTAACTTTAGATGCAGCTCTTCATGCTAAGTAGACATAATGGAGGCTATCAAAATTTATCATGTATTCTCTAGACAAAACTCACGACATTCTAATATGTCTCATAAAGGTTATGGATGATAAAAATAAATCTCAATGAAATAGCTAATATTTTAATCTCTCACCAACCGTAATCATAAAAATAACTGATAGAAAAAGTTTTTCTGTATGATTGCTATACAGAAATTATAAATTTAGTTTGAAAGACTAAATATACGTATTGCACACTTATATTTAATTCTTTATGCAACTGAAATTTGCTTTAAAATTTTTTTTAATATTTCATAATTTGTGTGACATTTCATCTGCAGTTATTTTGAACATCTATTATTGCGTGGCGGCTAAGTTAATATGCGTCATGGTAAGGTTTTGGAAAAGTTCTGAAGTTATATTTCTTGTTTCACCGTAATGCTTGTTAAAGGCTTGTTTCGCTCTTATTTTTTTTTCTTTGACTGATCTGATTCTGTATGGAATTGCTTCTCTGCATCATTTTATTACTACTAAAAAAATACACGTTTGGTAATGCCTTTACTGCTTAATTTCAGCCGTGTTCGATTTTTTTAAAAATTTTTCTTTTCTGTGATTAATAGAAGTGAAAATTAACTGATTTAGAAAAGTAATTGTTTTAAATTCATTGCGCATGCTTTAATATAATTCACTTTTTGCAATGTACTTTATTTACATCTAGATTTTGATGAAAATTGAAACGAAATATGACACGTAATTCATATTTCTGTTGTGATTAATATGTTAAGAAAATAGTAATAATTCATGATTTATATATTTAGCAAACTGATAACAAAAAGGGTTTCTCAAAAAGCAATGAACTTTTATACTACCCGAGAACATTTTGTTTCTGAACATCTGCAGTAATGCACTTTCCACTCGGCATGGGCACCTGTACGTAGTGAGGGGACCTTCCAGTGATGATGTTATCCTTCCAGATTAGCATCACTGGGATCTAACGCCCATACCTTGGCTCCAGCGTTACATCATTGGAACGCCCCGTGTGCCAAGCGATCTTCCCTGCGACTTCTACTGCTATTATATTAGAGAGCTAAGTTTTTCTCTTTGATTTCAGACTAAGTTATTCTTCCGTTATTCAAATATATAATAAGAGTTTTCTTTCTTAAAGCATAATGAAGAATTTTCCAGAAAGGAAAGTAACCTTTCTTAATTTTTCTGTGGACTAACCTTCTATTTTCCTGACTTTGTCACTTGGTGGCACTACTCCTGCCTCCGCGTGGACCTGGGTGGAAAGACACCGCAAAGGACTATTTAGTCCTGGGCGGTGTCTTTTCACTCAGTTCCAGACCCACAACGGGGAGGCATTTTAAACTCCTTTTGGAGTTTAAAATGGACCAAAAAAAACTAACAACACAAGATTTGCGAAAGTTAACTCCAATAAATCTGATGACTTACAACTGAACATATCTCAGGCTAAGATAATGAAATCAACAGCTCTCAGCCTACTGTTGCTTTCTTTTTGGCGATACTTCATGGTAGGATCACCAAAAATGATAAAACGATTACAGTCATCTGATCTCTTAGTTTAGGTTTAGTTTAGATTTTATTGGCGCATTAGCAACTAAGGCTAAAATGCGCCAAAAACAGGTGATATATAAAAATTTAAGCTTTCACTGACTTAACTACTTAGGTCACCATGACAAGATATAAAATAACAAAGGTATAAAATGTAGAAAAGATAAATCAATAAAGAAATAACAATAACATGTAAATTTTAAATACAAGTAAAAGCATTTATTGATTTAAAACAGCTAAAAACAGCAGATACATTGTCATTGTCGGATAAAATATGACTGAGTGTATACGGCTCAGTCAGATGATTAAAAGCGGTAAACGGATATTGCTAAAATCTGGACAGTCAATTAAAATGTGTCTGATTGATAAAATTGTGTCACAGGACTCACACATAGGAGGGTCATCAGTCCTCAGCAAAAACGAATGAGTCAATTGACTATGTCCTATCCGGGTCGGGGCAAGAACAACTTCCTCCTTACGATTCCTGCGCAGACTAGACGCCACGGTTCAATTACAGGCTTTACACGATATAATTTATTTGTAGTCTGTCTATTCCGCGAATCCTGCCATTGGGAGTGTATCGTTTGGTGTATTATTTGCTTGTAGTCTGTATAGGGGACTGACAGGAAGCGATTATTATTGGAAATTGTTGATTTGGCTGCGGTTTCAGCCAAATCTGCTCCGATGTAGTGGTGTCTATAAAGACAGCAGCAGATCCCACATATGATTCCGACTTCGAGCCGTCTGTGTAAACTGGCGCGAAGTCAGAATGTTCAGCTCCGTGTGCTGAATAAAGCTGCAGGTAGATAGATGATGGAGTGTCCGACTTTCCCCAATTTCTAAGGGACAAGTCACATGCTGGAACCTGAGCATGCCAGGGTGGAAGGGGTTACTTTGTTGTTTGGGGAACCTTGTTTACCTTCATCCTAAATTCTTTGAGTAGCTCTTGGAGACAAATACCAAAAGGACGATTGGCAGTTTTACGGGTGTTGTACAAATTTTCCCATCGTGGCTCAAAAACGAATAGCCATGTAGAATGGTCTGGTAGAGATTTCAATTTTAAAGTGTACTTTAGAGACAGTTGTTGCTTAGGTCGAAGCGATAACGGTGGTTCGTTTGCTTTGAATTATGAGCTCTGGAATTATCATCTTCTGGACAGAAGATGTTCGATATGATCCAATAGCGATACGTAGAGCTGTTTGTTTGTTTGTTTCGGGATTTATTAGGCCCATCGGCAACTATGGCCATAGTGCGCCATACATATGGTAACTATGCATGCCATTTCTTCTCAAATAGAGAAAATGGAAAAAAGGAACAAGAAAGTGTTTTTTTTTCTTCCCTAAAGGAGGTGATATACTTTAATCAACTTGAGAAAGTTATAAATGCTTGAGAGATTTGTTTCATTGTTTAAAAGTGAGGTAAGTGTAGGATCTTTTGTTGTGGCTGAAGTGCAAAGTTTCTGTCGTTCTCTTGTATATTTTGTGCGTTCAACCAGAATGTGTTTCACTGAGAGCACTGTATTACAGTGATGGCATTGAGGGGGTATCTCTCCTCTTAAAAGATAACCATGAGTAATATTTGTCTGTCCTATTCGCAGACGAGCCAAAATTACCTCCTGATGTCGGATTGAACTAAAGCTGGAAGACCATCGCTCAAGGTTTGGCTTGATACTTCGAAGCTTATTGTTAGGTTGATTTTCCCATGATAACTGCCATTGGCAGATGCATTTTTCCTGGATTATTGGTCGATAGTCTTGATGAGGCACTTTCCACTTTTTCTCGGGTGGTAGGTGGGCTAATTTGGCAGCATTGTCCACTAGTTCATTTCCAGGAATTCCCATATGTCCAGGGACCCAGCAGAAGTGTATGTTTTTCCCAAGTTGTGATAAAGTATGTAGAGAGCTGACTATTCTTTTCACGACTGGGTGGGTGATGTTCATGGTGTTTTTTAGTGCTTGAAGTGCACTTAAAGAATCAGTGAAAATTATGCAGTCGCTAATGTCAGAAGACTCAATATGATTCAGTGCAACCTGAATTGCTATTAGTCCGGCGGAAACTATACTGAAATCACATGACAAGTGATAAGCTAATGTGACGTTTTGAAAATCTGCGGCGATTCCAACATGGACATCACTCTCTGATCCATCAGTACGTACTATGGAAAAGCTGGGAAACTGGTCCACTACTGCATGGTATAGTTGCAAGAAGTTTTCTCTATGCAATGTAGATTTATTCCATTCATGCAGATGTAAGTCACATGAGGGTGGAATGATATTCCAAGGAGCAAGAGAGGATGGGAGGCTATGTGCCACATTGTCTAAGGTTAAATTTAGTTCTTCTAAGATGAGTTTCATTCTCATACCCAAAGGACGATTAGCATTAGGGCGGTTTTGGTATAACCTGGTGTGCTGTGATGAGAAAAGTATCTGCCAGTTTGGGTGTTCTGGCATAGATCTAATTTTATAGGCGTAACGTAGTATCAGTTGTTGTCGCCTGATCGAGAGAGGAGGTTCGTGTGCTTCAGCATATAAGCTATGTATTGGAGACTTGCGATATGCTCCAATTGCAACGCGTATTCCACTATGATGGATAGGGTCAAGCCAGGGAAGGGCACTAGGTCTTGCTGAACTATACACTGGTGCCCCGTAGTCAAGTTTCGATCTTATTAATGCTCTATATAACCGTAATAAAGTAAGGCGATCAGCTCCCCAATTAGTTGCAGAGAGAACCTGGATGATATTTAGTTTTTGTTGGCATGATGTTCTTAGTCTTTTGATATGCTCAACGAAAGTGAGTTTATGGTCTAAAGTGATTCCTAAGAACCGTATGCTGGGATGAACTGCTATTGGTTGGCGATTCAGTTGTAGCTCCGGATTTGGATGGAGTTTGTGTTGGCGGAAAAAATGGATGCAAAATGTTTTTTCCGGACAAAGTTGAAATCCATTAGTCTGAGCCCATGAACAGTTCTTATTTATTGCCCCTTGCAGCTGTCTCTCAATAGTATTCATGTTTTTAGCATGACACCAAATACTAAGCTCATCTACAAACAGTGCTTTATCAATAGTGTTTGGAATTTGTCCGGCAATGGTGTTTATTGAAATTATAAAGAGTGTAGCACTGAGCACAGAGCCTTGAGGAACTCCTTCTTGTGAAAAAACTTGGTACAGTGAGGTTTTGAATCGAACCGGGAATGTACGCTTGCATAGGAAATTCTGTATGAAAATCGGGAGGTGACCCCGAAGTCCATGGCGATTTAATTCACTGAGTATTCCATATTTCCACGTGGAATCATAGGCCTTACTGACTAACACATGATGTTCCGATCTGAGGAATGCATTCCGAATGGAATTCTCTAGTCTGACTAGTATATCTAGTGTAGATCTGTTTTGTCGGACACCGTATTGTGCAGAATGCAGCAGATTGAGATTTTCAAGGTACCAGATCAGTCGGCGGTTCACCATCTTTTCGAGAATTTTGCAAATGCAGCTGATCAAGGCGATTGGTCTATAATGAGTGGGATTTGTAGGGTCTTTACCTGGTTTAGGGAAGGCAAGGACCGTAGCATGATGCCATTGATTAGGGAATTTATCTTCCAGGAAGATGTTGTTGTTATTGGGTTTAAAGACACAAGGGCAACTGAGGCCAAACTGTGTCTATTCATCGTTTAATTGCATGACCCTATCTTTATAGTTGTTAAATTATATACTTTTGTATAAGCCAATACATTTTAAGTATATTAAAAGTTCTTCAATATTTGCATTGTTTCCTAGGATATGAGATAAATCAGGTGATACGTTAAGCCTGGAAACTGATTGAAAAATGATTGACCAGATGGTTGAATGCAAGGGACAATCAAGCAGAAAATGGCGGACCGTAAGCCGACTGTTACAGGATGAACACTGAGGTGGGCTTTCTCCCAATAACAAGTAGAGATGGGTATGATGCGTATGTCCAATTCTTAGCCTTGCCAACACCACTTCCTCACGTCTGTTTGGTCTGAAGCAAGAGAGCCACAGCTTTGGTTCTTATTTTATTTGGTAAAGTTTGCTGTTAGTATTCATTTTCCATATCTGTGACCAGTTGTCGTAACATGCTTTACGAATTACAGGCTTGTAATCAGTGTATGGGACCTGAGGATGTTGTGAGAGAGTGGGTTGAGGATGTTTAGCGGCAAAGTCTGCATTTCATTTCCCGGAATCCCAGAATGGCCAGGGATCCAGCAAAAGCTGATTGACTGATTGGACGCACTACAGGAAAATAGTTGGGAATGAAATTCTTTCAATGTAGGATGAGAAGAGGAGAAATTCTTCCTTATGGCATTGATAGCACTGAGGGAATCCGTGTAAATTATTGCGGGTGAGATACAAAGTTCAATAATCTTACTAAGTGCTAACTTGATGGCATAAAGTTCAGTAGTGAAGACACTGCATGATAAAGGTAGTGTGGCTGAAATTGTACATGTAGGAAAAACAGCTGCAGCACCTACCTTACTATCAGTTTTCGACCCATCGGTATATATTTTACAGAAATCGGAGTTAAGAGTAGCATGAGCTGAGTGCAACTGTCTCATGCTATTGGGAGGTATCACATTCTTCCCCCACCTTCCAGGAAGAGTCTATTGAATAGATGAAGAAGTAACTGTAATGATTCGGTACTTAGTTTCTGAATCATGGAATAGTGAATGTTATCTGGTCCAACAGCACTGCGTCTAGATGTTGACAAAGCTCTATGTAAATCGTGAATGGTAAAAGGTAAGTTTTATTGTTCATCTCCTTTTGAAGAGAAGTTTAACTTTTGTTTTTCTAAACTTGTTTTTAATCTTCTGAAGGTTTGCAGTTCCTGCTGTGGAACTGTCTTTCTTTTTTGGTATCTAGGTTGCGTCTGGCAGCCCAGATAAATCTGAGTTTGATTTACTCATTATATGCTCTTTTTGGCCCCGGGAGATTGTCTTTTTCTCCCAGGTTACCAGCCCCGCCACGTGAAGGCAAGAGCGGTACCACCTAGTGACCCAAGCGAAGAAAAGGGTTAGTATTAACTAAAATTAAAAGAGGGATTAAAGAAAGGTGGCTTTCCTTTCTAGGTTATAGTATTTGAATATATCTATTTAATTATAATATTCAGGAGTTATCGGACTTTCGAAACTCAGGAGAAACGTATTTACAGTTAAGCGTACTGGATAATCACTCCGGAAAGGCGCTGTGGTCACTAATATCGCTTGGCACTCGGGGCCGTACGTAGAGCCTGATGATGGAGAGGATCCAACCATCGAAGTACACTGTCTCTGGCAGAATTGTATACCAGGGACTCGATGATCTCTAAGTAGAAACGTCACTAAGTCAATCTGAGAAATTGCTAAAAACAAAGACTTTAGCAGGACTGCCAGTTGAAATTACCACACATAATTCCCTAAATACATCGAAAGGTGTTATTACCGAATGGGACCTTTTGACTGTTTCAGAGGAAGAGTTACTGCGCGAGCTAACGGAACAACAACTGATACATGTTAGCAAGATAATTACGAAGAAAGATGACATTCTCACTACAACCCGATCAGTTATTCTCACCTTTAACAATCCTTTTCTTCCCCACTCAGTTAAAGCAGGTTATTTAAATTGCAAAATCCGACCATATATACGGAATCCAATAAGGTGTTACAACTGTAAGCGATACGAACACTCTCAGGCAACATGTCGCAGTGATCCCATCTGTCCGCTCTGTGGATCGAAAGAACACAATCAAGCAAACTGCACCTCTTTTAAACCACTCTGTCCAAATTGTCACGGAAATCACCCTGCTCTTTCGAAGACATGCGAAATATGGATATTGGGAAAAGAAATACAAAAATACAAAGTAGAAAAGAAAGTGTCTTATCCGGTAGCAAGAAACAGATACTTGCAACCAAATCTTTCACGTTCCTATGTTTCAGCAGTGAAACAACAGCAAACTATAGCCACTCAAACGGAGGTGATAATACCTCTAAATCAAATTATAGACTGGAGTAAAGTAATATCGATGACAAAAACAACTTCACAAGAAACATCCAGTGCTAAAGCCCAAGATACTCCCGTGCCTGGAAAGCAGAAATCAGAAGTAACATCTTCAAAAACAAAGCAAAACAAGGTAAACCGTGTGAACAGAAACAAACAAACATAGACGAAATGGATACTAATGAACAGAGAGGGAACGTAGTAGAACTACACCCTGCAGAAGATATTGATACACCTCGTCTTAATTTTCTGAAGAAAGACAAACCCAAATACGATAAACTCAAACGCGCAGTCAGATTCAACATATAGTTTCGAGACCTAAATAATGCTGTATATTATTATACAATGGAACTGTAGTGGTTTACGCAGAAAATTGGATGAAATAAATTATATTATTCAGCAGTATAAACCAGTCTGCATTTGCCTTCAGGAGATACCTCCATCCCATCTAACACCTCAATCTTCACCCATATTTCAAAACTATACACTTTTCCGGAGAGACAGAAATGATAACAAAACTGCCAAAAGAGGTTGTTGTTGTTGTTGTTGTTTATTAGTTGTTAGCGCATCGGCTTCTGTGGCCATAATGCACCTCTCTCGGTTTTGATTTCCTAGTCTGGTTTCTTTCAAATTTTGGATTTAAGTAATACCTGACTTTATGAAGAGATGGAGTTCAAATGGATTCATTGACGTGTGGTGATTTTTGTGTTTTAAATCTGATTATATAAGCCTATTGATTTTAGGTAGTGAAAAACCTCTCTTACATTATTTTCTTCACTTAGAATGGCCAAAGGAGGAGTCATTTGTTTTTTTTTTTTTCTCATTTATTTACACACTCAAATATTATGTACAATTTTAAGAAACATATACAATAATTTATATACAATTTTATAGATTTGAAAATAGAGAGCTATTAAATGCTCGATAATTCCTATATTCTATTATATTATGAAACAACAGGGATTGCCTTTATTTTAAATACAGGAAGCTTCTTTTCCAACCAACTCTCCTAGTCCAACGGGCTAATAATTCTCTGGGAAGGCGATATCAATTTTACAAAACATGTTGGACATCTTCCCCACTGTCAGAACCGTAGTGTTCAGAACCCTCGGTCAGTTTATTGAGCGCTCAAGACTTCTGTCTCAAACTCCATAGCTCTGGCAGCAAGGAAACCATTACGTGGATTGACATAAAATTAAATTTTGAAGGTCTAAACCGCTTAATAAATATGTACCGATTATTTTTTTTTTGGTCCTGTAGCTTGTCTAAAAAGTTTAATGGATATGGGGGGATTATTCTCTACATTCCTTAAGTCGGACTAGAACTTTTCGGGGCGTCATGTTCACAGGACTGTTGTTTCATAATACAATTTTATGTACATTTTCATTCTCATATATAATTATCCTGGCATATATATATTTTATTCAGAATACAGTTGAGGAAACACAGTACAAAACACGTGTGTGTGTCCTGGTATCAAGGGTGGCCCCTAGGCATAGTCCATCTCCACCTAGTTGATCTTTATTGAATGTAGGACCTCTGCAAAGGAGCAGCCATCACCTGGGCAGCTGCTGCCTGGTGCCCGTCCCCAGGCACGAGTAGCCGGACCTGTTTTTTTTTTTTATCCTCTTACATGCCAAAGCGCACAAAATCACGCACCCATTGGAGGTCGTGCAATATCAGTGGGTACAAGTTATCCCGCTCCCAGGCTGCCCAGGCCTGGGAGCCCACAAAAAAAAATAAATAAATAAAGAAAAAAAAAAAAACAAGGCTGGAGCTCCAAAAACATTGAAGTCGCACAGCCAATACAAACATTTTTAAAGAACCCTACAGTTTTCAATAGCATTATATATCAGTTACCCTATTAACTTTAGCTTTAACAAGGAAATAAACTATTAACATTGATTACACATTCCAGTGATGTTTGCCAGTCTCTCTGATCAGTTCTAGCAACAGAATCTGAAAATTATTTACAGTCGTTTTTATAGCAATATTAGTTGTTACTTACCAATAGTTACATGCATTTCTGTTTTATACAATTGTAAAGAATTTCCAGTAGTCTAACTGTTCAGAAAATATACGTACAGTCTGATTTAATTTCTTCCCTAGTAGAATCTGAGCTTGTAGAGTAGGGCTATAGAAGTTCCTCAAGGCGATTTCCATGTAGAGAGTTCATATAGTATTCCTGAGCTTTAGGCTATAGGACATGAAACCTTAAAGGTTACCTATAAAGCGATTTATGCCATTTTTCAAAGTTTATACATCAGGGGACTTACCAGGAGAGAAAGTTCCCAGCATGCACTAAAGCACTCGCAGTAGCACTGAGCATTCTTGCAGATGGTTTTCCTATAAGTGTAGTTATACGTATTCAGTCAGAAAGCAGAAATTGGAATTTTTTGCGTTCAATAGGCTTGATGGCATTTCATATTATTGCAGGATTATCTTATGGGGATGAAGATCTTATTTTATTTATTTTTTAATAAGATTTCATAAGAGAGAAGCGTCTTGGGGTGCACAGAAGTAGGGATGTCTTAACTGTATGGTTAGCAATTATTTACAATTATTCAAGGTTAGCTTCCTAATAAATTAAGCCCATTTATATACACTGCTTCTTGGTGAGCCGTCCAGCTTCACTTAGAGGAGAAAGGGTCTACCTATCGTTTCCTGTTGCGTCGATGACTATCTTCAGGTATGTTCTTCCCAAAATTAAGTTAATCTGGATCATTGTGATTCCGCAGTAGAGTTTCTAGCCGCAAGTCTTTCCTTGAAAACTGCCGCAGAGAACTGTTGAAATGTAGTGAAGACATCAGTATTTTCAATGAGTAAATGTACATTATTTTCTGAGAGATTATTTATTTTAATCAGCAGTACCTGTCTTTCATTCAGATATTCATTACATTCAAAGAGAACGTGCTGCCATGTCTCAGATGCATCGCAGTGACAGAAAGGGTCAGACTCTAGGCCCCTTTGAAAAGGTTTAGCCCTGAGCGACCCGTGGCCTGGCCATTTTGGTGAATATACCAGCTAAGCAAACAACATTAAAAACCAACTTAGAAGCAGTAGCTATGAGAATAGCCATCGTTATCGGAATTTCTATCACAATCTCATCCCTTCCACTAACTATTCCTCTCTCCAGGTCGGAATTGAAACAATCTTACTGTGCAGCTTACAACCTCCCTATTAGAATCGATTTTATCACAAAAGAACTTCCAAATGCTGTTCAGACCTACCTTTACGCTGATGATCTCTCTTTTTCTTGCAATTCTCAGAACATGAGATCCATTGAACGTCAACTGCAGATATCCCTGAATAAAGTCCAAAGGTGGGCAAAGTTAAATGGCTATCGTCTATCACAGAAGAAAACTGTTGCAATCCCCTTTTGTAATCAACGGAAAATGCATACAGATCCTGGACTTCATAAATCAAACTTTACCATTCCAGTGCCTAACATCAGATTCTTAGGATTAATCCTTGACAGGAAACTAAATTTCCTTGAGCACATTAAATTTGTACGTATTTCCTGCCTCAAAAAACTAAACATACTAAGAGCTTTATCTGCCTTGTCTTGGGGAGCAAACAGTACATCTTTGCCACTGTTATATAGAGCACTGATCAGATCCCGATTGGATTATGGTGCTCCAATCTATGATTCTGCCCGTACACTACGATGGCTAGGTCCTATATAGCATTGTGCATTGCGGATTGCACTTGGTGCTTTCAGGACCTCTCCTATTCATAGTTTATATATTGAAACTAATGAGCCACCTCTTTACCTCCGCAGAAAAACGCTGCTTCTTAAATATGCAGCCCGAATACAAAGTTGCTGGCAGCATCCTGTTGAGCCATACCTCTTTAATCCACCACTGCAAAACTTCTATAGAAACAAACCCACTAAAATAAGACCAGCAGGCTTACGCCTAATTGAAATAACACAGAGTTGGAATGTTCTTATTTTCAATAGGCAACAAGTAATGAATTACTCTCAACTGTTTTAAGGAATTACTTTCAATTGTCCCCCTCTGCAATTAACCTGCGATACTTATCTTCACAAGTGGGGAAAAAATCGCCTACCAATAATCAATGTGAAACAACTCCATGCAAGACATTTAAAAATAAGCTGATATTTTACCGATCTATGCTGATGGCTCCAAATCACATTCAGCGGTAGGAGTATTTCCTACTTCGGCAGTCGGAAATACTGCGGCAGTATTTCCTTCTTCAATCATTTCAGCTGCTCTTCCAGCTCAGATAGCTGCTTCTCAGCAGAATCCATGCAATAAAATTAGCCTTAGAAAATCTGAATCACTACTTATCTGTAAAATACATAGTATATACGGACTCGCTCAGCTCAATTACAGCAATGCAAAATTCCTCCTACAAGGTTCACCCTGTGTTAAATCAAATCAGGGGTCTCCTATTGCAAATTGAAGAACGTCATCAATCAGTGACCTTTTGCTGGATCCCAGCACATTCGGGGATAAGGGGAAGTCGCTGACAAAACTGCTAAAATCCATGAACGTTTGGTTTAACCTCCATCCATGTTCCAGCCTCTGACTACAATCACACATCATACAAACAGCATGTCTCGCGCAGTGGAAAGATCTATGGCACTCCCAAACAAATAATAAACTCTATCAGTTGAAACAGCACCCAAAGCTTTGGCACTCTAGCACCAAAACAGTGCGAAGATTGTTGTTGTTGTTGTGATGGGGGTTTAATGGCGCACGACCTGCTGGGGCTATATGCGCCTATTCATAGGAAAATAATAAAAATCAAATTTCAGATAGAATAAATTTATGGTTTATTAGAGTGATGTTTTAAAATTTATGATACAGTCCAATTTTTTTCAAAAAAGAGAAGAATTCGTTGATGTTTGCATCGTCACCTATAATATTTTTTAATGTCTTCGGTTCCGGAAGATTTTTTAGGGAAAGGAGGATGGATATTCTGTCCTGATCATAGTGAGGGCAGTCAACGAGAATGTGTTTGACTGATAAGTGCGAGGAACAGTGTGGACAATGAGGAGGATCCTCTGCTGTAAGTAGGTGAAGGTGAGTCAGATATGTATGTCCTATGTCCTATCCGTGCTCGTGCAAGCACTACTTCTTCTCTTCGTACTGTTTTGGTGCTAGAGCACCACAGCTATGGATCCTGTTTCAACTGATAAAGTTTATTATTGCTTTGGGTGTGCCATAACTCTTTCCACATCGCAAGACATCTTCTTTGTATGATATGATTATAGTCATAGATTGGAATAGGAGCGAGGGTTAAATCATAAGTTAATGGATTTTTGGCAGTTTTGTCAGCGAGTTCATTCCCTTTTAGCCCCGAATGGGCTGGGATCCAGCAAAAGGTCACTGATTGATGACGTTCCTCAATTTTTAATAATAGGCTTCTGATTTGGTTTAATATAGGATGAACCTTGTAAGAAAAGTTTTGTATTGCTGTAATTGAGCTTAGAGAGTAAGTGTATAGAATATATTTTAGAGATGGGTAGAAATTCAGGTTTTCTAAAGCTAACTTTATTGCATGAAGTTCTGCAGAGAAGCTGCTATACTCAGGTGGAAGGGAAGCAGAAATGATTGTAGAGGGAAATACTGCTGCTGCTCCAACGGCTGAGTGTGATTTGGAGCCATCAGTATATATTGGCAATAAACTAGCATATTTCTGAATATGGCTTGCATGGAGTTGTTTCACGTTGAGTGACAGTAGAAGATTCTTTCCCCATTTTTGAAGATAAGTATCACAAGTTAATTGTGGAGGACGTGTCCAAGGTGGGTGAAAGCATTTCACTACGTCTAGCCTGTTGACATTAGGAATATTCCAACTCTGTGTTATTTCAATTAGGCGTAAGCCTGCCGGTCTTATTTTACTGGGTTTATTTCTATAAAGGTTTTGCAGTGGTGAATTAAAGAGATATGGTCCAATAGGATGTTGACAGCAGTTTTGTATTCGGGCTGCATATTTAATAAGTAGTGTTTTCCTGCGGAGAAGAAGAGGGGGCTCATGTGCTTTAATATATAAACTTTGGGTAGGGGATGTCCTGAATGCGCCAAGGGCAATCCGCAGTGCACTATGCTGTATAGGGTCCAACCAGCGTAGTGTACTCTTTCGGGCAGAATCGTAGATTGGAGCACCATAATCCAAACGGGATCTGATCAATGCTCTATATAGCAGAAGCAAAGATGTACGGTCTGCTCCCCAAGACATTGCAGATAAAGCTTTGAGCATGTTCAGTTTTTTAAGGCAGGAAGTACGTAGCGATTTAATGTGCTCAAAGAAATTTAATTTTCTGTCAAGGATTAATCCCAAGAATCTGATATTGTTGGTCACTGGAATGGTAAAATTTGACATATGAAGTTCAGGATCTGTATGCATTTTTCGTTGATTACAAAAGTGGACTGCAATAGTTTTCTGCTGAGATAGACGATAGCCATTGAGTCCTGCCCACCTTTGCACCTTATTCCAGGATAACTGCAGTTGCCGTTCAATGGATCTCATATTCTGAGAATGGCAAGAAATGGAGAGATCATCCGCATAAAGATAGGTCTCAACTGTATTTGGAAATTCTTTTGTTATAGAATCAATTTATGGGCGAAGAGGGTTGCACTCAATACAGAACCTTGTGGCACTCCTTCTTCCTGTAAAAATATCATAGAAAGCGAGTTGTGGTATCGAAATTGGAACGAACGATTCTGGAGAAAGTTTCTGATGAATATAGGAAGGTTGCCTCGTAGACCAAGGGCATGGAGGTCGCTGAGAATGCCATGATGCCAGGTAGTGTCAAATGCCTTCTCTATGTCTATGGAAACCAAAACGAGATGTTCATTTTTAAGAAGGCATTGCGAATTGCAGACTCTGCCTTAATCATGAGATCTAAGGAGGACCTGTTCTTACGAAAGCCATGCTGATTATTACTCATTAGGGGTTGTGTTTCGATGGTCCAAACAAGTCGATTATGAATAATTTTTTCAAGTAATTTACCGAGGCAACTGGAGAGGGAAATTGGTCGGTAATTGTATGGCCTTGTAGGGTCTTTTCCAGGTTTCAAAAAGGCAAGAACTGTGGCATGATGCCAAGAGATGGGATAAATGTTTTCCATAAATATTCTGTTATAGTAGACCAGTAGTATTTGTAAATTTTTGTCACCAAGGTTTTGTAACATGATATAAGATATTCCATCTGGCCCAGCAGCACCGTTGTGTCGTTTTCATGGCATGTAGAAGTTCGTGATATTGAAGAGGCTGGTAATACGTAAGGAAAACTGAGGTTCGAAAGTTTATGGCTCGTTCTTCGGTCTTGGTCTTTATTTTCTGGAAATCCGCAGAATAATTTGAGGCCGCTGAAACTTTAGCAAACGTTTTGCCCAAAGCATTTGCTATGTCCTCAGGAGCAGAGATTTCCTGCCATTCCATGAAAGAATTTGTGAAGGGGTTGTAGGGAATTTTCCAGAAATCTGTCTGATTTTCTTCCATATTAACCTGGAGTTAGTGTTTTTGTTTATGGTAGATGCAAAATGAATCCAAGAATTCTTCTTGGCTTGCCTTTGAATGAGACGTGCTTTCGCTCTTAGCTTCTTGTAATTGATAAGATTAGTCGTGGTTGGTGATCTACGAAATAAATTCCATGCTTTATTTTTTAACTTCTTTGCTTTTGTGCATTCTTCATTCTACCAATAGTTATGGTACCGTCGGGACCGAGGATTCCAGAATGGAATTCAACACTTAGCTGCAGATAGTAGGAGTGAAGTGATATAATCTGTGGCTTCATCTATTGATTGTGTACGTATATACTGCTCATCCAGGGTGACAAAAGATTGAAATTTGACCCAGTTGGCTTGAGAGAACTTCCATTTCCTGCAGGGATTGACTAATGGTGGTTGTGCATTGAGCAGATCACAAATGATCACTGCCCAAGGGGTCATCTAAAACAGACCATTCTATAATTGGAAACAGAATCGGGGAACATACTAATTGATCGATTGCAGAAGTTTCTCCAGTTGGTAATTGTATGTGAGTGGGTGCACCAGTATTAAGAACAGTAAGGTTTTGTTTGTCTAGAAAAGTTTCAATTAGTCGGCCATGTGTATCTACTTTTGTTGATCCCCATAAGGGATGGTGGCTATTGAAATCACCCAAAAGACAGACCGGGTGTGGCAATTGCATTAGCAGGTTTTCAAGATCTTGGTAAAAGAAAGTATGACTTGGTGGGAGATAGACTGATATTGTGTTAACGCAATCTGGGTTATCAAACGTACGGCAACAACTTCAATATCAGTTTGCAAAACAATTTGTCTGGTCGGGATCTTTGAGCTGATGAAGATGACCACACCTCCACGGGCAGCATTTGAAGTATTACGATCTTGTCGATAGATGGCATAGTTCTTTATGTTGGTGGAAATTTGTGGAGTTAGTAGGTTTCCTGTAGACAGAAACCAACTGGAGAGTAGCGGTGAATTAGACTTGAATATCATTAAGGTTGCTACGATATCCTCTGCAATTCCATTGTAGAATATAAGGCATTATTGGTGTTTAGTAGAAGAAGCTGTATCTGACTGTTTTTTTAATGTGGTTGGCTTGAGACGTTCAGGCTTTGGTTTGTCTTTTTTGGAGAAGAATGGTCGACCGGTGTCCATTTCTTCTTCCGCATGTATTTCTAAGATAGGTTCTTGTCTAGATGAGTCGAATGTATCCATAGATGTTTCTTGGATATTCTTTTTTAAATGTGAGCTCCGATTATTCGATGTAGAAGCAATCACTGGGGGAGGAGAAGGAGATGTTGCTGGTACTGTAATTGCAGTATTATTTGCCTGGTTCAACTGCTTAGGGGTATTGGACTGTTGCTGGGAGAGAACAGCCCGAGCCCAGTCAGAGATTGAAGTGTTTGTAGGTACTCTAACATCGGTTTGGGTGCCAACTGATTGATACTTTTGCGCAATATTGGCGTATGTACGCTTAGTCATACTGGGAGCAATTACTTTCCTTGCTTCTTGAAAACTCACTTTATTTTCAATCTTATATGTCACAATTTTCTTTTCAGTTTTCCATTTCTCGCATGACCTGGAATAAGCAGGATGGTTGCCTTTACAGTTGGGGCAGGCCATTTCTTTTGCTGAGTAATCACTTTGAGTGTGTTCAGAGGACCCAAAATTGGGGCAAACTTGATTTCCTCTGCATGCCATTTGAGAGTGGCCATATTTTTGGCACTTAAAACATCTCAAAGGATTAGGGAAGTAGGGCCTAATGCGGCAAAGTAGATAGCCTGCTTTTATCGATGTTGGTAGATTTGGCGTATTGAAAGTGAGGATAATGTTCCTTGTAGGTGCAAGTATATTGTTTTTTTGGTCATAATCCTTTTGACTGCAATGACATTTTGGTCTTGAAGTTCTTGCATTATCTCCTCCTCCGTGACATTCAAAAGATCCCAGCTGGATATAATCCCTTTGGATGTATTTAGGGTAGCATGGGGAGAAACCTTTACTGGAATTCCAGCAAAGTTGGCAAGGTTTAGTAGTTTCTTCGAATGTCCATGGTTTATTGTCTCCACTAGTAGGTCGCCTGATTGCAGTCTCTTGACTGTCTTAGGCGATCCTGCCAGACTTTCCAGGTGTTTTTGGATAACAAATGGAGAGAGCTTACTGAGAGGCTGATCTCCAAGAGAGTGCATTATTAGAAATGCAGGACAATTTGTCGCTGAGGAAGTGGTTTTCAACCTCTTGGGTTGCGACGTGTTATGCGCATTGTCTAACTCTGGCCGAGAGCTTGTCGGCTCGAGAGGCGGAAAGGCATGTTGATCCATGTTTGCTCCTTTTAGCCCTTGGCAGATTAATTTTTCTGCCAAGATTTCCGGCCCCGCCACGGGGAGGCAGGAGCAGTGCCCGGTTTGACCAAGCGTAGAGTATTAAGTGTTAGTAAAAGAAGTATGAAAAATAAAGAAAGGTAGCTTTTCTTTCTTGCTCTGTACAAGCACTTTTTCTGACAGTAGCTGATATAAAAAATAAATTTTTTAAGGACAGGAACTTAATATAACTTTAAATTGCTTTTAGATAATCACTTTTTAAGCACAGAGAAAACGCTCGATCACATTCGCTTGGCACCCGGGGCCACAGTGCGAAGAGAAGAAGTGGTACTTGCACGGGCACGAATAGGACATACGTATCTCACTCACCTTCATCTATTCACAGGAGAGGATCCTCCTTAGTGTCCACACTATTTAACACAGTTATCAGTGAAACATTCTAATTGACTGCCCACAGTATCAACAAGACAGAACATCCGTCCTGTCTTCCCTGAGAAATCTGGGAGAACCGATGACATTAAAGCATATTATTGGCGAGGAAGCAAATATGAATGAATTTTTCTCTTTCCTGAAAAAAATTAGACTTTATCATAAATTCTGAAAGATCACTCTAACAAAAATCAAGTCATTACAACTGAATTTTGTTTTTAGCAGTTCAATATGAATAGGCGCACTATAGCCCCAGCAGCACACACACACACACGCACGCAGATCTCAATTAACAAAATTGAGCTGTGGATATCTCGCAATGGCTACTGCTTATCAGCACAAAAATCTAACTGTATTCATTTCTGTAAAGCACGTAATATCCACTCTGAGCCTGAACTACAACTTAAAAATATCACCATTCCTCTTTCCAATAGTATCAGATTTCTTGGCCTAATCCTGGACGATAAATTAAACTTCTTACAACACATCACATACCTGAGAACCATTTGCTTGAAAAAATTAAATATTCTCAGAGTACTATCTTCATTGACGTTGGGTGCTGACCGATACACTCTGCTTCGGCTATATCGTGTATTAATCTGATCTCGCTTGGATTACGGAGCTCCAATCTATGTCTCGGCCAGGAAAAGTGCACTGACTCGGCTAGACACTAACTTGGCCCTAAGAATTGCTTTCGAAGCATTCAGAACATCCCCTGTATAGAGTCTATATATAGATGCACACGAACCTCCACTCCATCTTCGGAGGAAAATGTTGCTCCTCAACTATACAGCAAAAATACGGAGTCTTCCCTTTAATCCTATATCGCCATAAATGAGCCCCAATGGATCACATTTTATCAAAACAAACCTAACGAAAACAAGCCTATTGGGATAAGATTGCTACAGTTAACACAATGTTGGAATCTAGAGAATTTGATTGATATATCTGAATTTTTCCGTTTTCTGAAGAAAACTAGAATTTTTAATCTTTTCTGATTAAGGACTTTTCAGACACTACGATTCTTTCTATTTTCCTTTTTATTATAAACGAACAGGCGCATTATAGCCAACGTAACTTATGCGCCATAAAACCCCCACAACAACAACAGCTTCTCTTCGGTGGGTGGACAGGTACCCTGATTTTGCAATAGTGACAATCCAGTTATGAAGTGTAACTTCACAATGTGAGAGATGCCTATGGTGTGCGGTGATATAGACTATAAATTATTTAAAGGCAAAGGCCTCATGCTACGAGATATAACCAAAACGATGCCAATTTAATTAATTAATTTAACTACTTTGGTATATGGCTACGTTAAAATGATTCTTTCGCACTAACCTACATGTTAGTCATTCTACCTCGTAGCATGAGGTGCCCTTAAATATTTTATAGACTATATGTAAATTATTATTAACTATTTTTTAAAAACAATAATATGTACTCGTACTTAGCATATGTAGCATCCCTTAGATTATTATAGGCATACCTATATTTGCTGTCGCCGTTAATGGAATTGTTACTTAACGCAAAAAAACCGTTTTCATAAGTTACATGAACAACAAATTAGGAAACACTGACATACAGGAAGAAAAAAATCTCCACTGAGGAAACGGTTATTCAGCATTTAACTGTCTCTCTTTCTCTCTCTTTCTTGTTGGTCAACGTATTCTCATAATAAAATTGCATCATCTTTCTATTGTGTGCCTCATTGGCACTAATGCGTGTTGTTACACCGTAAAGACTGCACAACTTAATTTTTATCAACACGCCTCAAGAAGTTATTACTGCTGACTGAAACGCTCCCTCTCCTGTATTCGACGTTATTTTTGTGCCGCGTCTGCTGTTACTGACTGGCCTGTTCGATGCTGCTCGGCGAACCTGCTGGCTCTCTGTGACGAAGGGATTAATGGTTTCTTCATTGATCCATGTTGTAATGACCAGATGCAGTTGGAGAGATTTCTTTGAAACGAGCACAACTGCAACTCGTCGTCATACACTCTATTGGGATGCTGATGGGGTGTTAACGAGTCAGTAACGTACTTACCCTACGATACACTTTGATCTTGGCCAAAAGGCCGAGAAGCGGTACAGCACGTTGGCATAAATAGCAAGTGATTTCTTTAACATCTCTTAAGCCATGATTATTTGATGTCATTATACTTCCTACTGGCAGCAGCCATAGATGCGTAGTGTATCAAGACGCTAATTCTTGGTGCAATCGTATCATTATTACTTATTTTATTGCTCTGAATAACTTTAATATGTGAATTCAATATACACGGTGTCCACAAACCTTCTTTACAAAACTAACCAAATATGAAATCAAATGCTATCCCTATTTTAAGATATACACACTGCTTGACCTTTGGAAATTATTTCCATCAAAATATAAACACGAACAGAACTGCCGTATAAAACCTTCAAGGTCCAATTTAGCAGTAGCCCTTGCGCGAAGAAACAAATAATCAATCAATCTTTACAAAACTTAAACGTCATTAGGTGAACAGGGTCATGATACAAACCGAAACACATCCTGGTTAGGTGGGTATTTTCAAGTTTTAATTAGAGATGTTCGATATGGGGGGCCCCGGGGCCCAAGCGTTTCCGTGGCCAACCGATTCTCGTGCAATTAAAGATCGTTTTTTGCTAAGCGAATAGGTTCTCTTTTCTTTTCTCCCTTACTTATTAAACCCTTTTGTTAAGTAGCTTCATTATCTTAAAAACACTAAGAAGTGAGCCCAGAAGAAGGAAAGTACCTTTTTCTTTAATTTAGTACTCCTACTAACTGTACTAACCTCTACGCTTGGCCACAATCGGCACTATTCCTGCCTCACCGAGGCGGGGCCGATAACCAGGGTGGTAAAGGTAAACCCCCAGGGCAAAATGGAACTAACATGTTGTTGTTGTTGTTGTTGTTGTTGTTGCTTGGGTTTTATTGGCGCATTAGCGACTAGGGCTATAATGCGCCAAAACCTGGTCATAAAAAGTAAAATTTTCAGTGGCCTAATGATTTAGGTCACTAAGTCAAGGTACAAAAACAAGTATAAACTAAAAGACAAATATCAGTAAACAAGTAACTATAATAAGGTAGATTTTTTAAATGTGAGTAAAAAGGTTTACTGATATCAAAAAGCTAAAAATAGCAGACACATGGTCATTGTGGGATAAAATCTGACTGAATGTATACGGCTCAGTCAGATGGTTAAAAGCGGTAAAACGGATATTGCTAAAATCTGGACAGTCAACGAAAATGTGCCTAATTGATAACATTGTGCCACAGGATTCACACATTGGAGGGTCATCAGCCCTCAGCAAAAACGAAGGAGTCAAATGACTATGTTTTATGCCAGTCCGGGCAAGAAAAACTTCCTCCTTACGATTCCTGCGCAGACTAGACTGCCGCGGTTCAATTACAGGCTTTATTCGATATAATTTATTCGTAGTCTGTCTATTCCACGAATGCTGCTGTTGGGAGTATGACTTTTGATGTATTATTTTCCTGTTGTCTGTATAGGGGACTGACAGGCAGCGGTTATTATTGGAAATTGCTGATTTGGCTGCGGTGTCAGCCAAATCATTTCCCCTAATCCCAATGGGGCTGGGAATCCAGCAGAAGCGGATATCAGAACTGGATGAGATAGACAGAACTGGATGAGAATTATATCTCACAGTTATTAAAGCATGTAACATGCTGAGAGAATCGGAATATAAAATGAACCGTTGTTATAGGCATTTACTAATGTGATCCAAGGCTAACTCTATAGCGTGCAGATCTGCAGTAAATATGCTGCATTCAGAGGAAATCTGCTCCGATGTAGTGCTGTCTGTAAAGACAGCAGCAAATCCCACATATGATTCCGAAATTGAGCCGTTTGTGTAAATTGGCGCGAAGTCAGAATATTCAGCTCGATATGCTGAATGAAGCTGCAGGTAGACAGATGATGGAGTGTCCGACTTTTCCCAATTTCTAAGGGACAAGTCACATTTTGGAACATGAGCATGCTATGGTGGAAGTGGTTGCTTTTGTGTTTGGGCAACCTTGTTTACCTTGATATTAAGTTCTTTGAGTAATCTTGGAGACGAATACCAAAAGGACGATTGGCAGCCTTACGGGTGTTGGGCAAATTTTCCCATCGTGGCAAAATTTGCCCAACAAAATCGAATAGCTACGTAGGATGGTCTGGCAGGGATTTCAGTTTTAAAGCATACTTTAGAGACAACTGCTTACGTCGAAGCGATAACGGCAGTTCGTTCGCTTCGACGTATAAGCTCTGGACAGGTTGTTGTTGTTGTTGTTGTTTATTAGTTGTTGGCGCATCGGCTTCTGTGGCCATAATGCACCTCTCTCGGTTTTGATTTCCTAGTCTGGTTTCTTTCAAATTTTGGATTTAAGTAATACCTGACTTTATGAAGAGATGGAGTTCAAATGGATTCATTGACTTGTGGTGATTTTTGTGTTTTAAATCTGATTATATAAGCCTATTGGTTTTAGGTAGGGAAAAACGTCTCTTACCGTATTTTCTTCACTTAGAATGTTTTCCAAAACTAGAGCATCTTGATTTTTAGTTACAGAACTAAAGGCTATTTTTCTTTCATTTATAAAGGCTGGACAATCTAGTAGTAAATGTTTTACTGTTTGTTGTACACGGCACTGACTGCATTGAGGTGGTTCTTTGGATTTAAGTAGATAGGAATATGTGTGCCCTATTCGTAACCTGGCAAGGGTTACTTCTTCTTTTCGGACATCTCTTTCACTGGATTTCCACTGATTTAAAACTGGTTTAATTTGAAAAAGTTTATTATGTGTTTGCTCGCTCCACATTCTTTGCACTGTGTTTTGCTGTTCACTTTGATACTATGTCTGTAGTCTGTAAATGGGACTTTGGTGGTTGAAGAAAGGGTGCCGGTTGCCATTTTTGCTACATGGTCTGCTTGTTCATTTCCTTTAATTCCCATATGTCCAGAAATCCAAAAAAAAGTGACGTCTTGTTTTCTTTTAAGAATTTTGTTTAGGGTAACTTGGATTTGTCTTACAGTTGGATGGAAACTCTTTGTGTCACATTGTATTGCTTGCATCGTACTGAGGGAATCTGTGAAGATCAGACTATGGGGTAGCTTTTGCTTCCATATTTGGTCTATTGCTAACTTCACTGCTTGCAATTCAGCTGTGAAGATGCTACATTCTGTTGGGAGGACTTGGATTATTGTAGTATCAGAGAAAACTGCTGCCGCGCTTACTTTTGTATCGGTTTTCGATCCATCTGTATAGATTTGTGCATATTGTGGATATTTCTCTAGATATGCAGCATGTAGTTGTTGAAAGCTGCTTCCTAGTAGAGAATGTCTTCCCCAAGATCGAAAATAGGTATCATAGTTTGGTGATGTTATTTCCCAGGGGGGTTTTGGTGCGTTTCGTATAATAGCTAGTTTGTTGAAATCAAGAGACCAAATTGGAAGTAGCTCTTTGATGCGTATGTTTGCTGGTTTGTTAACTGTTCGGTGTATTCTGTACATATTTTCCCATATTGGTGTATATAATGTTTTGAACACAGGATGGTTTGGAAAACACTTTATTTTAGCTGCATAAGATAGAAGGAGTTCTTGTCTTCTGAGGTGAAGTGGTGGTTCATAAGCCTCAGCATAGAGACTTTGAACTGGAGAAGTACGAAATGCTCCCAAGGCTATGCGGAGTGCACTGTGGTGTACAAGGTCTAACCATCTTAATGCACTTGGTTTTGCAGAGCTGTAAAGAGGTGCCCCATAATCGATTTTGGATCTTATCAAGATTCTATATAGATGTAATAAGGTGTACCTGTCTGCTCCCCAATTTGTTGCAGATATGACTCTAAGAATATTTAATTTCTTTAGACAGTTTATCCTAAGGCGTTTTATGTGATCTAAAAAGGTCAGTTTCTTATCTAGGGTTAACCCGAGAAAATTTGTGTTGGATGTTACTGGGATTACTTCTTCTTCTAGCTTTAATTCTGGATCTGGGTGCAAGTTTCTTTTCCGACAAAAGTGTATTCCTACTGTCTTTTGTTTACAGATTTTAAAGCCATTGTTTTGAGTCCATGCAGTTATTTTATTAATTGCTGTTTGTAATTGACGTTCTATTGTTCGCATGTTTTGTGATTGATAAGAAATGCTAAAATCATCAACATAAAGCGCTGCGTCTATAGTATTTGGTACTTGTTTAGCTATTGAGTTGATTTTTATGGCGAACAGGGTAGCACTGAGTATCGATCCCTGTGGTACTCCCTCTTGCTACACAAAGACTTCCGATAATGTGGTTAATATCTTAACTTGGAAAGTTCGTTGTTGTAAAAAAATTTGGATATACATTGATAGATGTCCTCTCATTCCAAAGTTAAAAATGTCTCTAAGTATTCCATATCGCCATGCTGTGTCATACGCCTTTTCAATATCGAAAAATATCATTACTAAGTGCTGTTTTCTTAAGAAGGCATTTCTTATGTTGTTTTCTGCTTTTATCATTAAGTCTAGAGTGCACCTTTTCTTTCTGAAACCACATTGAGCTGTATTTAGTAAGTTATGGGTTTCTAAAAACCACATTAGTCGGGCATTTGCCATTTTTTCAAGTATTTTTCCAAGGCAGCTAGTTAAGGCTATTGGACGATAGTGATTTGGATTTGTGGGATCTTTATCTGGTTTTGGGATGGCTAAGACTATTGCGTGGCGCCATTGATTCGGAAAGGAATTTTCCAGGTATATTCTGTTATATAAGAGGAGCAACGATCTCAATGATTTCTCGTCTAATTTTTGTACCATCATGTATACTATTTCATCTGGACCTGCTTCGTCTGTGAAATGGCTTTATAAAGTTCTCTGAGGGTGAAAGGTTGGTTATAGCATTCTTAGTTTTTACTAGAGAAATTCAATTTATATGTTTCTGCATGGGTTTTATGTTTTCGGAAAGCTGCCTTATTTATTTTGTCCCAAACTTTCCGGCTGTCTGTTTTCCTAGTAATCGTAGATGCAAAACGGATCCAACATTTTTTCTTACTAATCTTAGTAATGCGTCTAACATTCGCCCTTGCCTTTTTGAAAATTATAAAGTTGGTTGTGGTAGGGTGTTTTCGGAAAATATTCCATGCTTTGGTTTTCTCGCGTTTTGCTAGGGAACATGGATCGTTCCACCACGGCTTTGGATGTATGGGAAATTTTAATGAAGTTTTTGGTATTGTTAATTTTGCAACCTGGAGGAGTTTGTCAGTCACATATTTAACTGCAGAATCAATTGATACCTGCTGGATTTGTTGCTATTCTAATATTGCCAGCTGCTTGTATCTTGCCCAGTTTGCCTTATCTAATCTCCACTTTGGAGCTCTTTGTGGTTGACAAGTGGTAGGTTCTTTTAAAGTAACCTTATTGGATAATGATCACTACTCAGGGGATCGTTATGAACTGCCCACACCAGTAGAGGGTATATTGACGGAGAGCATATGGAAAGGTCTATAGCTGTGCTAGTTCCTGTGGTTAGACGTATATATGTGGGTGTCCCGTCATTCAAGAGTATTAGGTTTAGCTTATCAAGTAGTTTCTCTAGAATTTGACCTCTTTTATCTATATTTTCATTTTCCCATAGAGGATGATGGCCATTCACATCTCCCATGATACATAAAGGAGTTGGTAATTGAACTACTAGGTCTTCTAGTTCTGTATAGGTTATTTCTTCGTTTGGTGGTAGGTAGATGGAAGCAACTGTCACATGAAAGTTTACTGCAATCCGTACTGCTATAACCTCTATATTAGTCTGCAAAGGGATCTGTTTAGTTGGTATACCGGAATTTACTAGGATTGCTACTCCACCTGTACTGCCTGTAATTCTGTCTTTTCTATATATATTGTAATGTTGTAGTGTTATTTTATTCTGGGGCTTAAGATATGTATGTTTCCTGCAAACATAGACTAATCGGATTGTACTCCGATATGAGATCGTGGATATCTTCAAAATTGCTGCGGAATCCTTTACAGTTCCAGTGTAAAAATTTATTCATTATTTGGTTTTGTTAGTACTTTCAGCTTGTTTTCTTGAGGTTGCTGCCTTTGAGTTCTCTGTTTTTTGTCTTCCTCTTTTAGGGAAGTGTGGCTTTCCGGTATCCATCTCTCCTTCTTCTGCAAAAATTTCTAGTATTGTTTCATCTGTCTGATCCCTTTCTTCTACTTCCATTTTATTTCTGTTTGCTTCAGTGGTTCTGACTTGTTTTGTAGATTTGGTGGTTTCTCTAGTTGGTGGTATCGTGATGGGCTTGTTTATTGCCTGATCAGGTTTTTCTTTTGGTTCAATAAGAAGAGAACGTGCCCATTTTGACATGGATTTTTTTGGTGGGATCGTTACATCTGTCTGTGTTTCTATTGTCCTATAAGTTTGCGTTACTTGTGCATACGTTGGTCTGTTTGTTCGTTGTGGTTGTATTGTTTTTTTTCTTCTTGGTATGTTACATTGTTTTCTACCTTATATTTCTGTATTATTTTTTCTCTCTTCCATTCTTCACATTCTTTTGAGTAGGCATCATGTTCTCCTCTGCAATTTGGGCATCTTGAATTCTGTGCTGTACAGTCGTGTTGTGTATGCTCTTGTGATCTACATTTGGCGCAGATAGAAAAGCCTCTACATACTGCTTGAGAGTGTCCGTACTTCTGACATTTAAAACATCGGACAGGGTTTGGAATATATGGTCTCAGTGGGCAGTTTAGATATCCAGCTTTAACTGTTTTTGGTGGTTTTGGAGTGTTGAAAGTCAGAATTATATTCCTCGTTGGGATAATTTCTCCTTCTCTTTTAATTGTTATTCTTTTCACTTGAATAACTCACTGGAATGCATCGGTGACTTCGAGATATAAGGAAGCGAGACTCTTAAGCATCTACCAACTGATACAAAAAGCTGAAGCGGTCTTTGTCTACAATGCTTTGAAAACACCAAACTTTCCTCCTTCTTCAGATCCTTTTTTAGAACAATAGAAGAAGAAGGAATAAGATATAATTTAAGAAATGAAGCGAACCTGAAGGTTCCGCTTTTCAGAAAAGCCATAGGCCAGAAAAATATAAAATACAGAGGCGCAAAAACCTGGAATAATCTTCCTGAAAACATCAAAAATGCCATTTCACTAAACAAGTTCAAGAAGCTCCTGACTGAACACATCACCAGGGAGGTCTGATCTAAATCACCTTCCACTCAACTCCTGAACTTTCCACAATGCATACCAGTTTGGAAATTGTGTAAACAAGTTGAAGGAATAGCTGTCATAAATTGTAACATTCTATGCAATTATTTCATAATTTTTTCTTTCATACTTGTTATTGTAAAAGTACTCACAATGTAATTATAAGTATATACTGTTGTTAACCACGCGATATGTGTGGTTGGTTTACGTAGTCTCGGTAATGGAATGTAGAAACATGTCTGATTCATGATGTATCTGTTTTTACTGTTATCTTTTTCAAAGGGAACACCCCCTAAAAAGCCTCTGGCTTATGTGTTCTCCCTCCCTTCTGGCTGTTATCTCCCAAAAATTGTAACACAAAACAGGGATAAATAAATTATCAAACTCCTTGGTCTTTTAACTCTTCTTTTATTTCATCTTCGGGAACATTGAGAAGATCCCACTCTGTAATTACTCCTTTCGATGTATTCAAGGTGGAATGAGGAGTAACTGTTATTGGAATTTCACCGAAATATCTCGCTTTTATTAGATGCTCTGCTTGTTTTTGATTTGTCATCTCTACTAGTAGATCTCCTGATTTTAGTCTTCTGACTGTTTTAGGGGAACCAGCTATGCTTTCAAGAGTTTTTTGAATTCTTAAAGGTGACAAACTTCCGATCGATTGTTCATTCTTTGAATGAATAATTAGAAACAGTGGTGCGACTAGAGGAAGGTCCTCTGTCCTTTGTTTCTTAGCTGTACGTGAATCCATTTCATCTAGTTTTCTGCTAGTTTGTGTAGCAGAAACATGGTCTGTGTTTGCCACGATTGCTCCTTTTGGCCCTTGGCTGGAGGACTTTTCCGCCAAGATTTCCGGCCCCGCCACGGGGAGGCAGGAGCAGTGCCGCTAGGAGGCCAAGCGGTTAGTATTAGTTGTTTAGTGTTGCTTAAAAATATATGATAAAGGAAAAGAAAGGTGGATTTCCTTTCGGCGTTCTGAGTTGTAGTTTTCAAGTATGGAACTGTTTTTAAAATGAAACTGTTGGGAGAAAGACAGGAACTTAAAAATAACGTTATTCACTTATCTAGAGCACTATAAGTCGCAGTAATGTCGCTTGGCCTCGAAAAACGCTTGGCACCCGGGGCAGCTCTGGACAGGAGATGTTCGAAATGCTCCAATAGCGGTACGGAGAGCCAGATGATGGACAGAATCCAGCCAACAAAGTACACTGTCTCTGGCTAAATTGTATACGAGGGACCCGTAATCTAGTCTGGATCGTACAAGTGCACGACAGATGCGTAGAAGTGTGCATCGATCCGCACCCGAAGATGTAGAGGAAAGAGAGCGCAGAATATTCAGCCCTCTTGTGCACTTTAGGCGGAGTTGACGGATGTGATCCAGAAAGGTCAGCTTTTTATGAAATACGAATCCCAAGAATTTTGTGTTCGCCGATACTGGAATAGCATTTTGTCCGAGCCTTAATTCAGGATCAGTATGAAGATTACGCTAACGACAAAAATGTACGCCAACGGTCTTCTCCGGCGAGAATCTGAAGCCGTTAGCAAGTGCCCAAGAATTAAGGCGATCAATAGATTTTTGCAGTTGTCTTTCAATAACCCTCATGTTGCATGACTGACAAAATATGCAAAGGTCATCAACATAGAGAGCACTATTTACGGTTGGAGGAAGTTGTTCTGTGATGGAATTTATTTTGGTGGCGAAAAGCGTGACACTTAAAACTGATCCTTTTGGTATTCCCTCCTCTTGGCTAAATGAACGAGAGAGTGAGGATCCCACACGAACTTGGAAACATCGATTGGCTAGAAAGTTTTTAATAAAAACGGGGAGTTGGCCTCTAAGAGCAAGGCTACGCAGATCTTTTAAGATGCCAAATCTCCAATTTGTGTAATACGCTTTCTCCATGTCAAAGGACACTGACACCAAGTGTTCGCGTTTTAAGAAAGCATCCCGGATGGATGTTTCCAGTCTAAAAAGATGGTCCAAAGATGACCGGTTCCTTCGGAAGCCGCACTGTACGTTGGAGAGAAGGTCATTTGTTTCTAAATACCAGATTAAACGAAAATTAACCATTCTCTCCAGGATTTTGCACAGACAGCTAGTCAGAGGAATAGGACGATAATTAGTAGTGACTTTTGGATCCTTTCCTGGCTTAGCAAAGGCATGAACGATTACCTTGCGCCAGGAATCCGGAAACTGCCCTTCAATAAAGATTCTGTTATACAGAATGAGTAGATAATCCATAGATTTTGGTGAAAGATGCTAATTCATTTCATAATGGATGCCATCTTGTCCAACAGCACTTGCTTTGGAAAGGGTGACGGCTCTTTTCAGTTCCTGTATAGTAAATGCCTCGTTGTAGGGATAAAGGCTCTTAGACTTAAAATGAAGTGTCTGTTTTTCGATTTGATATTTCAGGACCAGGAACTCTGGGGAATACGATGATACTGCAGAGTTGTTAGAGAATGTTTCCCCAAGAGAATTGGCTATTGCTGTTGGATCTAAATATTGTTTGTTCCAATATTTAGAAGTGAAAGGTCATTGTCATTTAGCATACGTTCTATGACTCGTCCACTTCCATTGATGTTAGCACTACCCCCAGGGTGTTATGTCCATTAAAATCCCCGAGAAGTAAGAACGGGGGAGGCAACTGCGTTACAAGATCACCAAGGTCTTCCTGGGAGATGTCAGTCCCAGGTGGCAAATAAATAGAGCACACAGTTAATAAAAATCCCACTGAAAGGCGAATTGCAACAGCATCTATGCTGGTTGTAACTAGCAAGGGTTGAACTGGGGTCTGGTTGCCCACAAGGATAGCCACTCCTCCATGAGCAGAACATTCCGCAATTCTATCCTTTCGAAAAAATGTGATGTTATGCTTGGTGGGATCATCATTTGCTTTTAGATAAGTATCCTCCAAGCAAAAGCAAACTGGCCCGTGTTTTTGCAAGAGGGCCTTGATGTCATCAGTATTTCGCCAGAACCCACGACAATTCCATTGTAGGAATTTAGCCATTATTTTGACTTGGTGGGTCCATCAGGCGGCTTCCGAGGTGCTGAGGGCTTTATTTTGTCAGTCTTGGATTTATCTTTTTTGGGGAAGAAAGGACGCTGTCCGGTGTCCATTTCTTCCTCCACAAACAGTTGCAAAAAATTCTCATCATGTACCTCATTGTTCTCTACATCTGTTGTTTCTGGTATCACGGATGACTCTTCTGAAGTTTTTGTCTTTTCTTTACCACTTGGTTTTGGTAGTGGTGGGGCACTAGGAGGTACGGATATAGGAGTGGCAACTGATTGTGTTTTTTTTGGTGGGCTTTTGTGAACTCAACAAATAGCGTGCAATCGGGATAAATGACTCTCTTGGTGGTATAGTTATCTCAGTTTGTGTCCCGATAGTGCACTTTGCAGGAACCTTCTGGGCATATGAAGGTTTCCCGCTATTTATTGGTTGGATACGTTTTCTGGCCTCTCGGTAGGAGATATTCAGCTCTGTTTTCAGTTTTTGTATTTCTTTTTCATCCTTCCACCGCTCGCAGACTCTAGAGAAGTCGGGGTGCTCTCCTTGGCAATTGACACCGATCGGTTTTGGAGCTGAAATTCCTTGCACTCGTGGTCTTTAACACCACATGGAGCACAGGCAGGGTTATCACGACAAGATGTTTGTGAGTGGCCGTATTTTTGGCATCTAAAATACCGCAGTGGGTTTGGGATATAAATCCTCACTGGGCAGTTTAGATAGCCTGCCTTTATGGAACTTGGAGGCCGTGGGGTGGTAAACGTGAGGATAAGAACTCGGGTAGGGACGAGATTCCCATCCTTGCGTATCGATATTCTATTAACAGCTGTCACTCCTTGGTCTTTTAATTCAGAGCAGATCTGTTCTTCAGAAACATGAAGAAGGTCCCACTCTGAAATTAGGCCTCTTCGGGAGTTCAAAGTTTTGTGGGGGGTTACGATGATAGGTATTCCCCCTATTGATGTGGCGTTCAGGATTTTGTTTTCCAGTCCGCTGTCTCTTCGGACGATTCAAGTCATGCTCTGAATCAGAGTTGACAGGTCTGGAATTCGTGGGCTCTAGCGGTGGATATTCATCACAATCCATTGTTGCTCCTTTCAGCCCTGGAAGAGGGAATTCCTTCTCCCAGGTTAACGACCCCGCCACGTGGATGCAGGAGCGGTGCCAACCAGTGACCAAGCGATCAGCAGAAGAAGAGAGCAGTACGTTGCTAGCGATAGCAGTGACGTTGCAAGCGGGGTTAGCAGTCACGTTGCTAGCGGTGAAGCAGTGATGTTGCTCAGCGAGGGAAGCAGTAACGTTGCGAGCGGTGGAGGGATTATATAAGCACTAGTACTCACCCTAGGAAAATCGCTAGAAAATCGCACTAGAAAGATCGCTTGGGAACTATCGTTTGGCACTCGGGGCCACACGCCGGATTCCAATGATGTAACCCTGGAACCAAGGTATGGGCGTTAGATCCCAGTGATGCTAATCTGGAAACCCAGCAGCATCATTGGGAGGTCCCCTCACCAGGTACAGGTGCCCACGTCGAGGGGTATTTAGAGGTAAGGTCGTACAGGTCATTAATATTGGCACGGAAACCACGACAATTCCATTGAATTATTACATTCATTGTTTTTCTCTACTTAGACTTTCCGAGCGTTTTCTTGGTGCTGAGGTTCTCTGTTTTTCACTCTTGTTTTTATCTTTCTTTCGAAAGTAGGGCCTTTCTGTTTCCATGTCTTCTTCTACAAAAATGGGTAGGACCGGTTCATCTGGGGGTATTTCCTTGGTATCCATTTCCTGTAGTTGACCAGAAGTTACGATTGTTTTTCTTTGCGTCCTTCGTCCGGTGAGTGGAGATTTTCGATTGGTATAGAAACTGGGGTATTGACTGCCTGAGTTTGAGTTGCATTGTATAGTGTTTTTACGTAGTTCGAGAAAGACTCTTTTGGGGGTACTGCTAGTTCTGTTTTCGATGCGGTTGATTGGAATTTTTTGGTGATTTGAGCATACGTAGATCTATTTGCAAGGGATTGGAATTTTTTGGTGATTTGAGCATACGTAGATCTATTTGCAAGGGTTGGTTGTGAGATGTTTCGCTTTGCTTCTTGATAGGACACATTATGATTGATTTTATAAATCTGAATAAGTTTCTCAGTTTTCCAGCGATTGCATGTTCTAGCTTAAGCGGAATGATCTTCTTGCAGTTTGGGCATATCGGTTGTGGTGCAGTACAGGCTTCGCAGTTGTGCTCAACTCACCGGCACTTTCAACAAGCAGGAATTCCCCGGCAAGCTGTCTGGGAATGTCCGTACTTCTGACATCCGAAACACCGTAGTGGGTTTGTAATATCAAGTCTGACATTACAGACCAGATATCCAGCCTTAATGGATGCTGGGCGATGTGGTGTATTAAAGATCAAAATGAGATTGCGTGTAGGAGTCAGAACTCCTTTTCTTGTGGAAATTCTCTTGACCTGTATAATGCCTTCTTCTTTAAGTTCTTCAAGCATCTCCTCTTCGGACACATCTATTAAATCCCAGTCAGAGATCACTCCTTTAGAGGTGTTCAGTGATTTATGGGGTGTCACAGTAACTGGTATTCCAGCAAAGAGATTAATATTCAAAAGCCGCTCTGAGTGTTTACTATTAGAGTTCTCGATCAGATTAGCACCTGAACTAAGTCTTTTTACAGATTGGTTTGGTTTGGTTTGGTTTTGATTTTATTGGCGAATTAGCTACTACAAATTTGTATAATGCGCCAAGACCAGGGCATATAAAAAAAGAAAAAAAAAATTTAAACTTTCAGTGACCTAATTGGTTAGGCCACTATGTCAAAAGGTATAACAAATATATAAAAGGAAAATGTAAATTTTATATATGAGCAAAAATGTTTATTGATTTTAAAAATCTAAAAACGACAGAAACATGGTCATTGTCGGATAAAATCTGACTGAGTATATACGGCTCAGCCAGATGAATAAAGCGGTAAATCGGATATTGCTAAAATCTGGACAATCAATTAAAATGTGTCTAATAGTTAAAATTGAGCCATAGGACTCACACATAGGAGGGTCATCAGCCCTTAGCAAAAACGAATGTGTCAAATGATTATGTCCTATGCGGGTCCGGGCAAGAACAAATTCCTCCTTACGATTCCTGCGCAGACTAGACTGCCACGGTTCAATTACAGACTTTATACGATATAATTTATTCCCAGTCTGTCTATTCCACAAATCCTGCCATTGGGAGTGTATCTTCTGCTGTATTATTTGCCTGTAGTCTGTATAGGGGACTGACAGGCAGCGATTATTATTGGGGATTGCTGACTTGGCTGCGGTGTCTGCCAAATCGTTCCCCATAATCCCAATGTGGCTGGGAATCCAGCAGAAGAGGATATCATATTCACGTTCATGGAGAAAGTGAATCTTCTGCTGAATGCTAGACAGAACTGGATAAGAATTATATCTCACAGTTATTAAAGCCTGTAACACGCTGAGAGAGTCAGAATATAAAATGAACCATTGGTACTGGCATTTACTGATGTGATCCAAGGCTAACTCTATAGCGTGCAGCCCTGCAGTAAATATGCTGCATTCAGAGGGAATCTGCTCCCATGTAGTGCTGCCTGTAAAGACCGCCGCAGATCCCACATATGATTCCGACTTCGAACTGCCTGTGTAAACTGGCGCGAAGTCAGAATGTTCCGCTGCAGGTAGACTTATGATGGAGTTTCCGACTTTCCCCAATTTCTAAGGGATAAGTCACATGTTGGGTCAAGAGCATGCGAGGGTGGAAGCGGTTGCTTTGGTGTTTGGGCAATCTTGTCTACCTTGATATTAAGTTCTTTGAGTAGCTCTTGGAGACGAATACCAAAAGGACGATTGGCAATCTTACGAGTATTGTACACATTTTCCCATCGTGGCTCAAAAACGAATGGCCACGCTGGATGGTCTGGCAGGGATTTCAGTTTTAAAGCGTACATTAAAGACAACTGCTTACGTCGAAGCGATAACGGTGGTTCGTTTGCTTCGATGTAAGTGTAAAGTGTAAAGTGTAAAGTGTGTTTAGGGTCTAACGGCACCAGGGGTTACCCCCATCTCCGTGTAGTCTACATTGTCACGTGTTACAGAACACTGTAAAGGCCAGAGATTTAAAAGTGTATGGATATTGTTGGATGTACTGTCGTGTACCGTTGTTGATCTGGCTATTTAGCCACTGGACCCCTACTGAGGCCCAACGTTGCCCACACTTAGCCCCGTGGAGGCAAGCCGGGTACACCAGTATTTTTAAATAAGTACTCTGGCAGGTCCTGCCACCTAATTTCCTGGGATTTCAGTGGCTAGGACCAAAAAAAAAAAAAAAAAAAAAAAAAAAATGTGGGGGGTGCGCTAGAAGTTCGGTTAGGCCAAGGAGTTTTAAGTCATACAGTGTGGAATTTAGAATTTTGGGTGTAGGGCTAGGATAATTTTGACATGGGATGAACGCTAGTTGGAAAGCTAGAAGGGGAGGGGAGACTAAAGGCTAGGGGGTGAGAGACAGAAGTATAGGGTCGATAGAGTGGATGACCCCAAAATCAGTGAGGCAGGCCCATGCCACACCAGAAGGAAAGAGGGGGTGGCGGGGAGGAGACAAGGGGACCTTCACCTCCTCCCGGCCAGGACAGGGGAGAAACAGGGCCGTGCACGAGAGCACGGGTTCAGGATCGCCACGTGGCATTGGCAGCAATGCTGCGTGAAGTCATAGTTGGCAGAGTCCAGTCCGAAAAGGTAAGATTCGAGTAGTGTCAATCCTGAGACAGACAGGTCCCGTCCAGGTGGTGAAGTCATTTCAGTAGTGAGCTGCATGAAGATATATTTGGTAGAGTCAATCAGAGAGGATCAAATCCGAGTAGTGTCAATCCTGGGACAAAGAAGTCCCGTCCAGATAGTGGAGTCATTTCAGTGGTGAGTCAACGTGGTGGGAGGCGAAGCCGGAGCGGCAGTCATGGTAGATGAAGGTGATGTTGAGACTGCATTGTAAAGGCACAATTATTGTGCAGGTTGAAAGGATTCACGGGGATTGCAGTATGCTGAAGCAAGTAGTGGTCTTTACATATGGCTGATTAGGCCGTTTCATTGTCTGGTTGGGTCTGATTCTGTGGTTGTGGTAGGGTTTTCCGCCTCGTGAAGAGGCTCTGAGCAAAGTTCGAAAAGGCTGTGTAGGTATGGTGGTCTTCCAGGAGATGTTGCTCCTGATCTCTAGGGATGAAATGAATTTGTGTGATGAGAGAAGATCTGAGGTCATCATATAGTAGGCAGTCATGCATCAAGTGATCCCAGGTTTCCTGGGCACCACAGGTGCAAAGGGGGCTGTCGGAAAGTCCAAGAAGGTTCAGTTTACTGCGAAAGGCACCATGCCCTGTTAGGAGGTATGTGGTTAGAAGGCCTGGGGAGAACCAGGATGGTGATTTGGGATATACTTTGCATATGTCTGGTATAAATTTGCGGGTGATGGCCCCTTTGGTGGATTCAGACCATCTGGCTTGCCAGGTCTGTTGTAAGTAGGTTAGGAGTCTGCTTTTTTCGCTGGAATAGGTGTTAGCAGGATCCGTGGTAAAATCAATAAAGGTGGTAGACTTTCCTCTGCTGAGCTGATACAGCATCCCCACATGCTTCGATGTATAAACTCTGGACAGGAGATGTTCTGTATGCTTCAGTACCGATACGAAGAGCCTGATGATAGACAGGATCCAGCCATCGAAGGGCGCTGTCTCTGGCTAAAAAATAAACCTGGGACCAATAATCTAATTTGGATCGCACAAGTGCACGGTAAAGCCGTAGAAGGTGCATCGGTCTGCACCCCATGATGTAGAGGAGAGCGAGCGGAGAATATTAAGGCCTCTTGTGCACTTTGTGCGGAGCTGACGGATATGATCCAGAAAGGTCAGCTTTTTGTCAAATCTGAGTCCCAAGAATTTTGTGTCCGCTGCTACTGGAATAGCATTTTGTCCGAGCCTTAATTCAGGTTCAGGATGAAGATTACGCTTACTACACAATTGTACGCAAACGATCTTCTCCGGCGAGAACCTGAAGCCATTTGCAAGTACCCAGGAGTTGAGGCGATCAATGGATTTCTGCAGTTGTCTTTCAATAACCCTCATGTTGCATGACTGACAAAGTATGCTAAAGTCATCAACATATAGGGCACTGTTTACAGTTGGAGGAAGTTGTTCTGTGATGGAATTTACTTTGATGGCAAAAAAGCGTGACACTTAATACTGATCCTTGTGGTACTTCCTCCTCCTGGCTGAATGGACGAGAGAGTGAGGATCCCACACGAACTTGGAAAGATCGATTGGCTAAAAAGTTTTTAATAAAAATGGGGAGTTTCCCCCTAAGACCAAGGCTATGCAGACCTTTTGAGATGCCAAATCTCCAAGTTGTGTCATACGCTTTCTCCATATCAAAGAACACCGACACCAAGTGTTCGCGTTTTAGGAAAGCATCCCGGATGGATGTTTCCAATCTAATGAGATGGTCAAAAGTGGACCGGTTCCTTCGGAAGCCACACTGAATGTTGGAGAGAAGGTCACTTGATTCTAAATACCACATTAAACGAGAATTAACCATTCTCTCTAGGATTTTGCACAGAGAGCTAGTCAGAGCAATAGGACGATAATTGGTAGTGGATTTTGCATCCTTTCCTGGCTTAGCAAAGGCAAGAACGATTGCCTTGCGCCAGGAATCCGGAAACTGCCCTTCAATAAAGATTCTGTTATATAGAAAGAGCAGATAATCCATAGATTTTGGTGAAAGATGTTTAATCATTTCATAATGGATCCCATCTGGTCCAACAGCACTTGCTCTGGAAAGAGCGAGGGCTATTTTCAGTTCCTGCATAGTGAATGCCCCGTTGTAGGGATACATGCTCTTAGACTTAAAATTAAGTGCTTCTTTTTCGATTTTATGTTTCAGAACCAGAACTCGGGGGAATACGAAGATGTTGCGGAGATGTTAGAGAATGTTTCCCCAAGAGCATTGGCTATTGCAGTTGGATCTGCAATAGTGCATCCATTATAATCTAGGATTGAAAAAGGGTGGGATGTATATTTTCCCTTCATTTTCCGGACTTTATCCCAGACTACCTTAGATTTGGTAGACTGGTTAATAGATGATGTAAAACGGATCCACGACTCCTTTTGACTCTGACGGCGGACTTTTTACAGACTTAGGTGCTCCAGCTCTGCTCTCTAATTCCTTTTGTACTCTAAATGGCGAGATTTTGCCAATTGCATTTTCACCAGTTGAGTGCATGATCAGGAGGGCTGGAGAAGGATAGATGTCAGAATCAGTTTTCTGCCGTTTTGAAGTTCCTGCAATAGAACTATCTTACCTTTTTGATGTCTGGGGTGCATCTGGCAGCCCAGATAAGTCCGAGGTTGATTTACTCATGACGTGCTCTTTTTGGCCTCGGGAGATTACCTTTTTCTCCCAGGTTACCAGTCCCGCCACGTGGAGGTAAGAGCGGTGCCACCTAGTGACCCAAGCGAAGAGAAGGTTAGTATTAACGAAAAATAAAAAACTGGGTTAAAAAAAGGTACTTTCCTTTCTGTGTTATATAATTTGAAAGATCTATTTAATTATAATGCTCAAGAGATAACGGACTTGCGAAACTCAGGAGAAACGTATTTGCAGTAAAGCGTATCAAATAATCACTTTCAAAAGGCGCTGTGTTCACTAATATCGCTTGGCACTCGAGGCCGAGGCTTCGGCATATGTACGTCTAGGCATCTGTAATTGCAATTGCTTTCGTGCATCTGGGAACGAGACTTTCTTTTCTATTTTGTACTTCTGGATTTTTTTCTCGTATTTCCACTGTTCACAATTTTTGGAGAAAGCTGGATGGTTGCCTTTACAGTTGGGACAAAGGGAGGACTGGGCATTACAGTCAGCTTAGGTATGCTCTTTCGTTCAATAATTTGGGCATACTGGGTCACCTCGACAGACTGTTTGTGAGTGTCCAAATTTCTGACACTTATAGCATCTTATTGGGTTTGGAATGTATGGACGGATGTGACAATGCAAATACCCTGCTTTTACTGACGAAGTTAAGTTTGGTGAGCTGAATGTTAGTATGATGCTCCCAGTTGGAATTAGCTCGCCATCTATTTTCATAATGATTCTTTTGGCCTGTGTGACATTTTGATCCTGCAGTTCCTGAACAATTTCTTCCTCTGAAACATTCATTAGGTCCCATTCTGAAATTACGCCTTTGGATGTGTTTAGTGTGGCATGTTGGGACACCTTGACTAGAATTCCACCAAATGAGTTGAGTATAAGTAGAGACTCGGAGTGTTTAGAGCTTGTGGTCTCTACAAGCAGGTCGCCAGATTTTAGTCGTCTCACCATTTTCGGGGAACCAGCTACGTTCTCAAGACATTTTTGAATGAGAAATGGCGATAGATTGACATAAGGGCTGGTTTGTCTGTGAATGAAGAATCAGAAAACACGGGTGTTCAATTCGAGGAGTATCCGTCTTCAGTCTCTTTGGATTGGTAGAGTCAATATCAGGTTGATGCAAATCCCTATTATTCAGATTTGCAGTCTTAATCGGGGGAAAGTTGTCATATTCCATGTTTTGCTCCTTTTGGCCCAGGGGGTTTGCTTTACCTCCCAGGTTTCCGGCCCCGCCACGGGGAGACAGGGGCAGTGCCACTAGGTGACCAAGCGGATGAGTTATTTGGTTAGTAGTGTTAGAAATAGAAACAGAAAGGTAGCTTCCATTTCTGGACCTTTACCTACTTCTTGTTGTTGTTGTTGTGGAGGTTTTCTGGCGCATAAGCTGCTTTGGCTACAATGCGCCTATTCCTTATTGTAATAAAATATGACAATTTCCTTTCACGTCAGAAAAGGAGAAATCAGAAATGAGTAAAAACTCCAATTTTCTTCAGAAAGTTAAAAAATTCAGGGATATTTGAATTGTCACCAATGACATTCTCTAGGGTTATTGGTTTCCGAAGGTTAACCAAAGATAGTAGGGTTGTATTTCGGTCTTGACTATAGTGTGGGCATTCAGTGAGAATGTGTTTCACAGTCAAATTTAGAGAACAATGTGGACACTGTGGTGGATCATCCCCTGTGAGTAAATGAAGGTGAGTCAAATGTGTATGGCCTATTCTTGATCTTGAAAGAAGTACTTCTTCTCGTCTTGATGAACGGACACTGGAACGCCAAATTCTAGGATCCTATTTAAATTGAAAAGGTTTGTTATTTCTGTGAGAGTGCCAGAGTGCTGTCCATTCTGTTAGGCATGCACCACGAATGATTTGTGGATAGTCGCATGCTGGAACAGGTATATTGGTTAAATTTAAGGTTGATGGATTTTTTGCAGCTTTATCGGCTAGTTCATTACCAGAAATTCCAGATTGTGCCGGAATCCAGCAGAAGGTGATCAGTTGGTGGCGCTCTTCAATCTGCAGTAATAATGTTCTAATTTCATTTATAAAAGGATGAACTTTATCTGTGGAGTTAGATAATGCCATAATTGAGCTGAGGGAGTCAGTGTAAATAACAAATTTTAATGAGCAGTCAGAACTGAGATTTTCTAAGGCTTTTTAATTGCATATAATTCTGCTGAGAAGATGCTGAATTCAGGTGGAAGGGATGCTGAAATAGTGGTATTTAGGAACACTGCTGCTGCCCCAACGTTTGAGTTAGATTTAGAGCCATCTGTATAAATTGGAGAAAAGTCAAAATATCTGTGAGTGTGAATTGCATGAAGTTGTTTCACATTTGATGCTTGAAGAACATTTTTCCCCCCTGCAAAGGTAAGTGTCACAGGTGGGTAGAGGAGTACGAGTCAATGGTGGTTGAACGCATGTTACTACTTCTTGTACACAATGAATGGGAACATTCCAAACCTGCATCAGTTCAAGAAGGCGAAGACCAGCTGGTTTTACTATGCTAGGCTTATTTCTGTAGAGTTTTCTAATGGTGGATTGAATAAGTATTACTGAATTGGATGCGAGGCACAACTTTGTATTTTGAAAGCATACTTCAGTAGCAGTGTTTTCCTACGTAGAGTTAAAGGGGGCTCATGCACATCGATGTAGAGGCTATGTGCTGGTTTTTGTTCTGAAAGCCCCAAGTGCAGTCCTCAAGGCGCTGTGCTGAACTGGATCAAGCCAGCGCAAAGCACCTTCTCTGGCAGAATCATAGACAGGCGCTCCATAATCGAGACGGGATCGGATTAATGCCCTGTATAACCGAAGTAAGGAGGTGCGATCTGCACCCCATGTAAGGGCGGATAATGTTCTGAGTATATTTAACATTTTTTTAAACAGGAAGTACGTACATTTTTAATATGGTCTAAGAAATTTAATTTGTTGTCAACTATTAATCCTAGAAATCTGATGTTAGTAGTGAATGGGATGGAGATGTTCGAAATTTGGAGTTCAGGATCCATATGGAGTTTGCGTTGTGTACAATAATGGATAGCAACTATTTTCTGTTGTGAGAGACGATAGCCATTAAGGTTGGCCCATTGTTGTACTTTATTCAGTGATATCTGAAACTGCATTTCAATAGATCTCATGCTTTGGGAATGACAGGAAATGGAAAGGTCATCCGCGTAATGATATGATTCAACTGTGTTTGGAAACTGTTTACTGATGGAATCGATTTTACGAGCAAAGAGAGTGGCACTCAGTACAGATCCCTGAGGAACCCCTTCTTCCTGAATTAAAGTTGTAGCGAGGTCATTTTGGTATTTTACTTGAAACGATCTAGTGTATAAAAAGTTCTGAACAAATATGGGAAGATTGCCCCGTAGACCGAGAGAATAAAGGTCACTAAGTATGCCATGTCGCCAGGTGGTATCAAAAGCCTTCTGTATATCTATAGAATATACCAGATGCTGGTGTTTAACAAAAGCATTGCGAATGGCAAATTCAGCCTTGATCATGAGATCTAAGCATGATCTATTTTGTCGAAAGCCATGCTGACTATTGCTCATTAGATGTTCTGGCTCTATGAGCCAGACGAGTCTACTGTGGACAATTTTTTCAAGGATTTTGCTGAGGCAGCTGGACAGATATATTGGTCTATAGTTATGGGGATTGGTTGGATCTTTTCCAGGCTTCAGGAACGCCAAAACAATACAGTGGTGCCAAATAGCTGGATAAATTTTTTCTAAAAAAATACGATTGGAAAAGACCAGGAGGAGGCGCAAAGCTTTGTCATCAAGATGCTGCAGCATGACATAATAGATGCCATCATCTGGTCCGGCAGCACCATTACAAGCTATTTTACTAGCATGCAATAGTTCAGAATATTGTAGAGGTTTATTATATGGTAGAATGAGGGCAGTTTGGAAGTTAATAGAATACTGTTCTCGACACTTTTTTAATTCGTTGGAAAGATGTTGTATAAGCTGATGTTGCTGAGATCTCAGCAAAAGTATTGCCCAAAGCATTAGCTATATCCGAGGGACTAGATATATCTCGCCCATTCCAGGAGAGGACTGGAGAAGGTATGGTTGGAAACTTACCAGAAAGCTGTCTAATTTTTTCCAAATTAATTTGATGTCAGTTTTTCTGTTAATTGTTGATGCAAAACGGATCCAGGATTCTTTTTTGGCTTCCCTCTGTATGAAACGCTTTTGCCCTTTCTCTCTTATAATTTATCAGATTGGCTGTGATTGGACATTGCCGAAACAAATTCCACGCTTTATGTTTTGCCTTTTTTGCTTTGGTGCATTCCTCCTTCCACCAATAATTATAGTGCTTACGGCCCGGTGGATTTGATAATGGTATTGTATCTTTAGCCGAGTTTAAGAGATGCGACGTGATGTAATCTGTCACATCATCAATACGCTGGAGACGGATTTTTTCTCATCGGAAGAGATTGATGACTGAAATTTTGCACAATTTGCTCTTGTAAATTTCCATTTCCTGCAGTGTTTAGTTAAAGGAGTCTGTGCTATCAATACCTTGCATACGACTGGGAAGTGATCACAGCCGATAGGATCGTTTATAACATACCACTCTATGGTCAGGACCAGTACTGCAGAACAAATGGAAAGATCTATTGATCAGGTATGTCCAGTTGGGAGGTGAATGTGAGTGTGCGTGCCAGTATTCAGTATGGCTAGGTTTAGTGCCTCTAAAAGAATTTCAATGAGCCTACTTCGTCTATCAAATTGAGTAGCGCCCCATAGTGGGTGGTGACCATTAAAGTACCCTAAAATACAGAAGGGTGGAGGTATCTGTATGATGAGCTCTTCAAATTCTTTTAAACAGTATGTATGGTTTGGCTGCAAGTAGACTGACACAAGTGTTAATGAAAACTGGAGCGTTATACGAACAGCAACAGCTTCTATTTCAGTTTGAAGTGGGATATGCTTTGTTGGTATCTTTGAATTTATCAGGATTGCAACACCACCATGGGCAGCATTTGTTGTATTACGATGTCTTCGATAAAGGCAATAGTTCTTTATCGAAGGAGAAATTTGTGAAGTTAAGTAAGTTTCTTGGAGACAAAGAGCAACTGGCGACTACCGATTAATCAGATCATGGATATCGTCTGTGTTGCAACGAAAGCCTCTGCAGTTCCATTGCAAAATACAAGGCATTATTTGTGTTTAACTGTTGGAGCTGTATCTGACTGCTTTTGAAGGTGACTGGCTTATGACGTTCTAATTTTGATTTATCTTTTTTGGAGAAAACTGGCCGACCAGTGTCCATTTCATCTTCTTCAGCGTGAATTTCTATAATTGGATCTTCCTGTATAGATGTGCCATCTGTATCCATGGTTGTGTTCTGGTTATTTTTCATTGCATTTCAGTTTGTAATATTGGATATAGTAGTACTCATTCACAGCAAGAGATTCTGCTGGTATTGTCAGAGGAGTATTGTTTGCCTGGTCTGAGACTTTGGGTTGTTGTTTACGTACACTTGGTTGTTTCTCAGAGAGGACAGTTCTAGCCCAATCAGAAATTGATTTATTAGTGGAAGCGGTGACATCTGTTTGAGTGGAGACTGTTTCATATTTTTTTACTACATTGAATAGGTTAAATTTTTGTTTATAGTAGGTGTAACTTGTTTTCTTGCTTCTTGGTAGCTGACTTTATTCTCAACCTTGTATTTTACTATTTTTTTTTTTCTCTGTTTTCCATTTTTCACAAGTTTTGGAATATGCAGGTGGTCACCTTTGCAGTTAGCGCACGTCATTTTTGTAGCCGAACAGTCACTTTGATTGTGTTCTGAGGACCAACAATTGGGGTTTGATTTGATTTGATTTGATTTGGTTTTTTATGGCTCATTGGCAGCTAAGGCCATAATGCGCCAAGTCAAATTTTAAAACGCTACTAAACATTTTGGTAGCCAAAGCTACCACGTCAAGTAATAAATTATTGTCAAAAGATGAATAGTAAAAGTATAAAAAGTGTAAACCTTAGATTCTTGCATAAAAATTAATACACTGTCAAAATTAATGAAAATTAATAAAATTAATTAAAAAAATTAATAAAAATGTCAGACAAATTGTCTCTGTCACCTATAATCTGACTGAGTGTAAATGGCTCAGTCACATTATTAAAAGCGGTAAAATACAAGCGTCGCGCTTCTATAAAATCAGGACATTCTATTAAAATATGACTAACGGTTAAAATAACATTACATATCTCGCACATAGGTGGGGCATCCGCCCTCAGCAAGTAGGAATGGGTTAGATGACTGTGACCTATGCGGAGCCGAGCAAGAACAACTTCCTCTCTTCGGACCCTGCGTAGACTGGACTGCCATTGCGCAATTACAGGCTTAATGCGATGTAATTTATTTGTGGCCTGTCCGTGCCAAGAATCTTGCCATTGGGAGAGTAATTTAGAACGTATTATTTGCCTGTAGTCTGTATAGGGGACTGACAGGCAATGATTATCCAGGGAAATGGCTGATTTGGCAGCGGTATCAGCTAATTCATTTCCCCGGATCCCAATGTGGCTTGGGATCCAGCAAAAGCGAATATCAAATTCTAATTCCACAAGAGAAAAAAGAATCTTCCGGATCCTGGACAGGATCGGATGAGGGTTATACCTCACCGATACTAGAGCCTGTAATACACTCAATGAATCACAATAAATCACATATACCTCTGATAGTCGCGATTTTTAATGTGATCTAGGGCTGATTGTATTGCATGCAACTCTGCAGTATAAATGCTAGTTTCTTGTGGGATCTTATAGGATAATGTTTTGTAAGGGAACACAACAACAGATCCCACATGACATTCTAACTTTGAGCCATCTGTATAGATTGGCAGAAAGTCAGAATACTGCTGTCGATGTAATGCAAAGAGTTGCTGGTAGACATATGGCGGCGTAGTAGCCTTCTCCCAGATCTTAAGGGAGAAGTCGCAATTTGGAAAATAAGCATGCCAGGGTGGAAAGAATTGCCTTGGTGACTGGGCAACTTTGTCTACCGTCAAGTTTAGTTCATTCGGCAGCCCTTGAATGCGAATACCAAAAGGTTTGTTGGCAGTCCGACGGGTGTTGTAGAGGTTTTCCCAGCGCGGCTCAAAAACGAATGGCCACGTGGGATGATCGGGCAGGGATTTTAATTTGAAGGCATACTGTAAGGACAACTGCTTACGTCGAAGAGACAGAGATGGTTCATTTGCTTCAACGTAAAGGCTTTGGACAGGAGATGTGCGAAATGCTCCAGTGGCTGTCCGGATGGCTTGATGGTGGATTGGATCTAACCACCGAAGTGCACTGTCTCTAGCAGAACCATAGACCTGAGACCCATAGTCGAGTTTGGAACGGACAAGTGCCCGGTAGAGACGAAGAAGGGTAGCACGATCTGCGCCCCATGAGGTTGACGAAAGGGCACGAAGGATGTTAAGCCCTTTGACACATCTTGTCCTCAGCTGACGAATAGGTAAAAATGTCAGCTTTTTGTCGAAAATAAGTCCAAGGAATTTGAATTCTGCTACAACTGGGATGTTATTTTGCCCAAGCCTTAATTCTGGGTCAGGATGAAGATTACGTTTGCGACAGAAGTGTACACAAACAGTCTTCTGTGATGAAAATCTGAACCCATTAGCCAAAGACCAAGCTGTAAGATGGTCACTGGTTTTCTGCAGTTGTCTTTCAATGACCCTCATATTGCATGAATGACAAAATATAGCAAAGTCATCAACATAGAGGGCATTGTTTACAGTGGGTGGAAGTTGTTCTGCGATAGAGTTTATTTTTATTGCGAAAAGCGTGACACTTAGAACGGATCCTCGTGGGACTCCCTCTTCCTAAGAGAAAACTCGAGAGAGGGTGGATCCTAAACGGATTTGAAACTGGCGATTCGAAAGAAAGTTTTTAATAAAAAGAGCAAGGTTACCTCTAAGACCAAAGTTATAGAGGTCTTTTAAAATCCCAAATCGCCAGGCTGTGTCGTACGCTTTTTCAATATCAAAGAAAACTGCTACCAAATGCTCGGATTTAATAAAAGCATCACCAATGGACGTTTCCAATCGGATTACATGATCCAGAGTGGATCTATTTCGTCGGAAGCCGCACTGTGTCCTGGAAAGCAGACCATTTGTTTCTAACTACCATACCAGGCGAGAATTTACCATTCTTTCCAGGATCTTGCACAAACAGCTTGTTAGAGCAATAGGACGGTAGTTACTTGGATTTCTAGGATCCTTTCCTGGTTTTGGGAAGGGAAGAACGATTGCCTTCCGCCAGGAATCCGGAAATTGTTTATTAAGAAAAATTCTGTTAAACAAAATTAAAAGGTGATCCTTACATTGTGGTGTGAGGTGATTTACCATTTCGTAGTGGATGTCATCGGGCCCTACAGCACTTGTGTGTGTGAGAAAGAGTGCAGCATTTAATTCCTCCTGTGAAAAGGGCTTGTTATAAGATTCAAGCCCTTTTGAATAGAAGTTCAGGGGGTTTTTCTCATTTTTCTCTTTCAGGGCCAAAACCTCTGCGGGAAAAGATGTTATTGCAGATATTTTTGCAAATGTTTCCCCTAGAGTATTTGCTACTGCAGTTCGATCTGCAATTGGACATCCGTTATGCTCGAGGATCACAGAAGGGCATGGTGGATATTTTCCCTTCATTTTCCGGATCTTATCCCAGACTACTTTTGAGCTAGCAACCTGAGTTATGGAAGATGTAAAACGAATCCAAGATTTCCTTTGGTTCTGACGTCGTACATAACGTGCTTTTGCACGTGCACGTTTGAATGATATTAAATTTTCAGTGGTGGGATATCGGCGGAATATCCCCCATGCTTTGTTTTGTGCTTTTTTTGCTGCCGTGCATTCTGAATTCCCCCAAGGTTTGGGGAATAGTGGGAACCGGCTGGATGATTTTGGGATTGCAATTGCAGCTGCTTGGACAATCGTTTCTGTGACATACATGACTGCTTCATTGATTGGCTCCTGACTGACTGTAGTGAGGTCAAAGTTTGCCAGATATTGAAAGGCATTCCAGTCAGCCTGATCGATCTTCCACCGCGGTAAACTAAATGGCAGACAGGGTCTACCATTAGTTAGGGTTGTTATCACGGGGAAGTGATCGCTTCCATATGGATTTTCTTCTACCTCCCAAGTAAGTGAAGGAAGGAGAGAAGGGGAGCAGATAGAAAGATCAATGGCAGAGAATGTACGGGTAGGCATGTGGAAGAAGGTGTTTGTTCCCACATTTAGGAGGGAGAGATCATTGTCAGTGAGCATATGCTCTATGACTCGTCCCCTTCCATTGATGTCAGCACTACCCCACAAAGTGTTATGTCCATTGAAATCCCCAGGAATTAAACAAGGGGAAGGCAATTGCATGATAAGATCATCAAGGTCTTTCTGTTG